>NW_010321280.1:71332-116894 GCF_000700745.2 Antrostomus carolinensis
TGCACTATTCTTGCTGAAGTAAAATGGTGGTTAGTTTTTCTGCCATCAGATAGCTGGTTTTATTGTGCATAGAAATGAATCCACACCACATCTCTGCCTAGATGACTAGCTCGGATGAGGTCTGATAGATGTGCTAATCTATATTTCAAAACCAAAGGATGTGATGGCATTCAGACATGGTCACTTCTGTTTTCCCAGTCCAAATGAGCAAGTACCGAATGACTAGAGTTGGTTACTAGGAAAGATGTTTAGGCTGAAAATAAATAAGTAAATCAGAGCCCTTTGTAAATCCCTCATTACTTACTTTCTACTGAAATTTCAGGTTGCTGGAAAAATAATTTTATTGCTGGAAACTACACAGGTGCCATATTATGAAATGCACAGTCTGAGAAAAGTAGTTTGCAAATCCATATGCTGTATATGAGTATTGAGTGAACCACTAACTACCCTCCAACAGTGCTTACTAGGAGATGCTTAAAGAAGAAGCATAGAAAAAAACCCATTCAGCTTCTGAAGTAATTTTTGAGCCAAATGTATCATTGAGACCTGTTTGTTTGATAGTTACCAATGGACCAGGAAAAAGAATAAATATTTAAGATTATTTGTTTGAAAGTAACTTCCTTTACACATATATGAATTAATATTGTTGGGCTGTTGATGGTAAAACATGAACCACATGAAGCTGATTCAACATTATAGCAAATCCTATGACCAATATATATTTTTGATTAAGCAGGGGACAGCAAATAATATGACCAGACCAACTAAGCAGGGAGGTTAAGGAAGGTACACAAGTAAGATATGTAAAACAAGAGACATATCTTGGAGAATGAGACACATAAACATCAACCAAACCTTCTAGAGAACATTTAAACCAGAAACAATCAGGAAGGAGACATGGCCAAGCACAGGAAAGATTTCTTAGAAGACAAGGCTTTCTCAGAACTCATTTAGATAATGTGTTAAGCCATAAGCTTAATGCCAACTTTGCTACGCATTTCACTGTGAGAGCAGGAAAATGTTCCAATACAAATCACTCAAGATGTCTTTGAAACAGCCACGTCAGTCTATAATTGTGTCAAAGCTGTTATTTGTAGAGTGAAATTAATTTAAATTTCTTATCTTCCGAAGTCTGACCCTATCTGTGAGACCTAGACTTTGTCTACACTTAGTCACTGTGACACACCAGGATATGACAGATATGAGGTGTGATTGTACCTTTGAAACTAACGTGACATTTTTTAATGGCAAATGAGGATGTACAGTCCAAACAAAAGTTCTGTGATTTGAACTGAAAAGATAGAACTGAAAAGTTATCAGTGATTTATTGCCAGTGAAGTTCTTCAGAAATATGACCAACATTGTAATATTTTAGTTAATGGCCTGAATTATAGAAGAGTAGGTATGCCTATTGAACTTTCAAATGATGTGAAACTGAAGAGAAATAGAAGATGCAAGCCTCCCTGAGGTGTAGAATTCAAGCTGATCTCGCAAAAATTGATGTAATGAACTGAAGAAAAGGGATACACTTCAGTTAAAAGAAGAGGGAACAATTGTGTAAAGAAAATAATCTATCAAATTTCAGGATGAACAAAGAATGATCCTAGACTGCATCAAGAGAAGTGTGGCCAGCAGGCCAAGGGAGATGATTCTCCACCTCCACTCTGCTCTCATGAGGCCTCATCTGTAGTGCTGCCTTCAGTTCTGGGGCCCCCAGTACAAGAAGGACATGGACCTTCTGGAGTGAGTCCAGAGGAAGCCATGAGGATGATCCAAGGGCTGGATCAGCTCTGCTGTGAGGACAGGCTGAGAGAGTTGGGGCTGTTCAGCCTGGAGAAGAGAAGGGTCTGAGGAGACCTTCTAGTGGCCTTGCAGTGCCTGAAGGGGCTCCAGGAAGGGTGGGAAGGGACTTTGGCCTAGGACAAGAGGTGATGGCTTGAAACTCGAAGAGGGGAGGTTGAGATGAGATGTGAGGAAGAAATGGTGTGAGGGTGGTAAGACAGTGTCCCAGGTTGGCCAGAGAAGCTGTGGCTGCTCCTCCCTGGAAGTGTTCAAGGCCAGGTTGGATAAGACTTTGAGCAACCTGGTCTAGTGGAAGGTGTCCTTGCTGTTGGCAGGGGTGTTGGAACTGGATGATCTTTAAGGTCCCTTCCAAGCCAAACCGTTCTATGATTCTATGATTGTGACAAGTCCAGCCCTGCAGAAAAGATTTGTCATGGCAAATATCAAGCCGAACAAAAACAACATCACTATTGGTGATAAAAGACACTACCTTATTGTGATGCATAAATAGAAGAAATAAGCATATCTAATGAGCAGCGTCGAGACTTCAACTGGGCAATTTTGTTCTATTTTGAGCACCATAAATTAAGAAAGTTGGGAATTGAGTGAAGGCTGGAGGAAATTCAGGAGAGGGCAACAGAAATTGTCTGAGGTTTAGATATTGGAAAAGTTGAGAAAAACTGAATCAGCTGGTTAGCTGATTTATAAAGAGACCAAAAGTAGACATCATAATAATTTTCAAATACATAGAAATACTGTGTTAGAAGAAAGCAAAGGAAGAGCTGCTGTCCCTGTTTCCTAGATGTGGGATGAGCAATAATAGGCTAAAATGGAAGTAGGATTTTTGAAAGTCTAATAGTGTTAGGGGTTTTATTATTATATTATATTACCTAGGGATGCTGTGAAAATCTTCAATAAGAAGTTAGGCAAATATCTGCATGAATGACAGAATGAATTTCGTTCTGTTTAAGGATGGGAATAGACTATACAGTCTTTCCGTGATACTTTTTTTACCTACAACTCTATAATTATAATGGTGAAATGGGAAATCAGGCACTCTATAAGAGAGAAATCTTTTAGCAGAAGCTAACAATTTATGTGAGTCATTAGATCAAAGGTGGAGACCCTACAGTGTAGAAGCTGAATATGATTCAGAGCTCAATGCATATAGTTTTTCACCCTACCATATTTTGAGGATGTGATGTGGTTATGGAACAAAAGTAATGAATACATTAATAGGACAACCAAGAAAAGTGTCAGAAAATCTTGTTCAATCCTTACCAAAGAAAAGGTTTCCTATAAAAATGCATATTCAAACTCTCTAGAGTTTATGAATCAGTTGCTGAACTATAGCAGTGCTGTGAAACTACCCATTGTCACATTCTTAATTGAACAAATAGCTGAAAAAGTGGCAATAGTGGCAATTAATCATGAAGATTTTTTCTTGTACTTTTTTTTTTTTTTTTTCCAAGGGAAACGAGAGTTCCATAAGGTCAAATCTCCTACAAAACTACTTTTGTTGGAGAAATGTAGCAAGACCATTTGTCAACATTGAGAATGCTCATTTTGGCTGAAACTAAATTACCTAGGGAGCCAAAAAATAATGAATTTACAGATGGTTGATGTCAAGGCAAGTTGCCAGATTCTTTTCCCTGGCCTTTTCTACAGGAACAAAACAATGTTGAATTTATACCTTGCACACCTTTTCTCTCTTCTCCTCAATGCATGTAAGAAATAACAGGCAAAAAAATTAACATATGGGTAATATAACTAAATAATCAGAGTATGTTATTTGCAATTCAGCATACACACATTTGCCATTATAAATGCTTTTTTAATAGTCATTTTTTGAGGTGATATGTTTTGTTCATGTATGATTAATTAAAATATAATTATGTTCAGCTATAAGAATGAGAAACAATAAATGGACCATAAAATCTGAACAAACACAGAGGCTGTTTCCATTTCTTTAAATCACAGCTAAGAATATTTACTGCAGTGGTAATACATACTGAACCAGCCACAACAGATAGTAGAGGTAAGCTAACAAATGAAATAACAAATGCTACTCAGTAAGAGGTATATCAACATCCCAAACCACCTCATTGCTAGTTTTGGTTGATCTTGTATTAACAAGAAAAAAAAACAAACTGAATTTATATAATGGAAACATGTATAAATAATGATCTGTCTCTCCCCTGCCTGATTGCATAGGAAATAACAAGTGGATGATCACTGCTCATGCTTACTGAGGAAAATCTGGATTTGTCTATTCTGTTTGACTGCACAGTTACACCATATTTCTCTCTATATACATACCAACATGCTCTACAAGAAATTGTTTAATCCTCCAACTTGGAGAATCTTTGCTCACTGTAATTGATGGAAATCTTAAAATTGGAAAAGAAAAAATGGTTATTAGGTGTAACCTTATCATGACACAACTATTAATTCTTTCTCAGAGGTTTGCAGTCATCGCTATTCATGTACATAAAATCTCTGAAATCTTTGGCACAGGGTTGTCTAATACCTGGTCTATCTTGCATCTGAGCTGTTTGTTTTCTTATCTAGATCACAAAAGCCTTTGAAATCATACTCTACAAGTATATGTATATATATATATATATATATATATATACATTGTCAGGACTCAATAGATAATAAGGACAGTAATAAATTGTAAGAATGTGAATTATGATACCCAGTAGTATTTCTGGATAAACAGGGCTTCAAGTGTGAGGTTTCAGTAAGATTTTGGGAAGCTAAATTCCTGTTTTTACACAATGTTTGTTTCTTCTCTTGTGTACTGGACACGTGTGAGTGCATGTGTGTAAGTACGTGTCCTTTTCACTGGAGGGAACAGTTTTCACTGCTGTGGGTAAGAAGGCTTGTGTCCTAAAGATAATTTTAAGCCTTAAGTCCAGTTTCCTCTATGAGAAAGGTTACTTTTTCCAAGTCCAGAAAATGACAGAACACCCTCTCATGAAAACCGCATGCATGGTTCGTGCGAAACCTCATTTGTCCTCCTTTCTCATATTAGCTTAAGAAAAAAACAAAACAAAACAAAACCCAAAATGAAACAAACCCCCACCCTCCTTGCCATAAAAATGTCTCAGAAGGTGTAACTGAGGAAGTCTATGTGCAGCGAACAGTTATAATGTGGTTTAGTAGTGGACAGGTATGGTTGGACTCGATGATCTCAAAGGTCTTTTCCAACCACGTGATTCTATGATTCTGTGATTCTATAATGGCAGGCACATTTCTTGATCTCTGTTTATAATCTGTTTTGAATTTGCCCAAACACACAAAATATCTCTTTTCTAATGAAAAAACAGATAAAACCTCCATGTAGAAGTACCAATTTACTGGTGCTCCCACTTCTCAGAGGTTATGACAGGAAGGAAGAGCTTTGCCAAGGAGTTGTCTCTGTTAAGTGTACTTGAAGCATGAGAGACATCCAGTGAGTCCCTTCTTTCTTTCTCTCCCCATCTTTCCCAGTGCAACCAGTAAAATATTTATAGGCAGAAAGTGGCTAGTGGATTACAGATGTGTTGTAAAAGGGACTGTTTTCTCCTAGAAAATAGTGAATAATTGTGGCGCTGGGTATAGATGTATAGAATTTAGAAGGCAGGAATGTGTCAGAGCTACTGGGTTTGAAGAGCAAAGACTGTGAATACCCTATGTCACTGTCCTTCTTTTGAGGTAGATCTTGGACTGAGGCTGTAGATCAGATGTCTCCTATAATCAATGAGAATGATAAGCAATCTAGATCACCAGGATTCTAAATCAGCATCCAGAGGAGTTTCTTTCCAGTCCATGGAACTCCAAGGCCGTCTTTGGTCTTGACTTGAATGCCTCAGTACTTAGAGTAAAGGAGAAATCAAAACTACCACTATTGGTGCTACTACTGGTAGTTTAACATGATGACTCTCTAATATTAAATCAGTCCAAATTCCATTCCCTTTTAAGGACCAGGGAAATCATCTCTTAAATGGTTTTTCCACAGGATATTAATATCAATAATATTTTACTTAGAACATATATTGAAAATAAATATGCATATCTACAACAAAATGAAGGTTGAATTGAGCACACAAAAGTCTAAAAATGAATGAAGTCATATTACTGAAAAAGATCAAGGCTGAAGAAGAAAACAAAAACAGTTTTAGAGACCATTTATACTGCAGCTCAAGTAGGACATAGAGTTGAAGAGGTATAAGGAGCAACACGGACTGAAGAGAGCTGGTTTTCATGAGAAACATCAAACCTTACACTGAGACTAGTTTTACTCATGACAGCGATTATCCATGACTTACAGAATTAGATTTGTTCTCAGTTTTCCATATTTGGACCTCATCTTCCAGCTGGTGTCATTCCAGCTTCTCCTATTGATCTTGCTGGCACTTGAAATTTATTACAGCTACAAGCAAAATAACTATCCTTATTCCCCAGAACATCATAGTCTAGTTCTATGGGCAATCCTTTGTTATCCTTCTTTTTTCCCAGTCATACAATATTCTGAAAAAGCCTCTTCTTCCTGTAAATCCAAACGCAGGTATCTTTATTGAAACCATTCATCAAACTTCTTTCTACTTCTGATTTTAACTAAGAAAGCAGTGCCTCAATGTTCCACATCCTTACAATGCAGTTTTTCTCCTAAAGCTATAGCTGAACATTTAATATTTCTGCTCCACTCTTCTGAAAGCATAAAGATGAACCAGTAAAAACCCTACGAACAACACAATTCAGATGATATTCCAGCATTAATGAATATATATACAATTTTGAGTGGGTGTCGTGTAGCCTGGATAGTGTAGACACAGGACTTCTCAAAAAGACAAACATTGCTGCTTAGTTTGCCCCTTCTCCAGTTCTAATGCCTTGCCCTCAAACCTCAGTCCTCTTATCTGCTTTTACAGCTTCTCACATTGCCCCTGTCAGTTCCACTAAATAAATGATGTCATCCTTGTCTGCCTGAATGTTTACTTCTTCCTGCACTGCCCTTGGCACAGAATACTCTTCCCAAAACTAATCCATCCTGAAAGTCATTTTTCTTTTCTTTCCAATCTACCCTCAAGGCCTGCAGTAAAATGGCAGCTGCAAATGGCTAAGCAGATGCTAAGAATGTAAAAGCTTTTTAAACTATCTGCCTTCTGAAGCCAGCTCTTCAATCTCAAAGTGAGCACCTAAACTCTCAGTGCAGGCAGGGGAAGACACAGGCATGGGTCTTATGTCTTAGTTATCTTAGTCAGAGCTTCAGGGACACATCACCCACTGCTCTCTGATGAAAGCCCAGAGCCTCCAGTGGAAAGAAGTTAAGAAAACTGTTTTCCTTTACAATGGAAGGAACTGGTAACAGTAGCTGCAGTTGATGACATGTATTTGTACACCAGCTCACTGACTAGACTCTTCCACCAGGAAAGAGAAGTGACAGAATCACACTTGGCTTCTTGACATACTGGAGGAATTCCAAGAATCTACCATGCTTTGAAAGAAAGTAGTAGACAAAACTTCCTCTGACAGACATCTCCTCTAACAGATATGTAATAAAACCATCATCCCCAAAAAACACTACAACAAACCAGAGAAAAATTTTAACTGTGAATGTAGATGGAGACTGACCAGTTGGGTGGGGATGTGCCAAAAAACAATGTTGCAAACCTGGGGATGGTTAGGGTGAGGTGGTGGTTTTTTAGAAAATTGAAAGGTTGTACCTTGGCAAGGACTTAGATCTCTCTCAAGACTTCTCTAGATTTTCTCCAGTTTTATATAGTTTGTCCTGTGGAAGGGTGGAGAAGGGAACCTAGGTTTCTAACATCTCATTTCCCAAGTCTTTCTCTTCTAAAATGCAGTTACTTGATACGTCTAAGTTTATCACTGCTCTTTGCAGAACTATATATTTATACATTGTCCAATATAATCAGACTGTAAGCTAGGTGTTTTGGGAAGGACTAATACAAATTTAAAAAATGATAACAGAGAAATTAAGAAAAGTTGTGAATCTAGAGCAAGAAATCATATCTTCTTGTGCAAGGCTCTGAGTATGCTCTTCATTTGACACAGCATAGTCTGAGCAAAGAACTATTTAACAGACTTTTTCTCTTTGTCTTCTTACTTACGTGTGCCAAAAAGCCACCAAGTGAGTCATTCAAATAAAGTATATTCCTTCCTTATAATTGAATTTACTAGTTGCAATACAATTGCAGATTCAGCATCATTATTTAATTTCAGGTTTTAATGACTGTTGTCAGATCTCCTTAAGGGATACACATGAGGTTGATGAACCAGCTCTCTGTGCACTTGTGCCATGTAGTTTTAAATTTTGTTTAAACAAAAAAAGGTTTTGCCCTCTTTCTTCCCTTGACATGACACATCTCTGAACATCCCCATGTATGACACCTGTAGGCAAATGTTCCCCTGTGTATGCAGCCCTTTTACACCTTCAAGGTCATTGGTAGCCTCTTATTCTTCCTTCCAGCTTCTGTTCATCTTGCACAGAAGCAGAAGAAAATAGGCTCTACAGGGATTCAGTTAGTGCATTGTCTCAAGGTATATCTTCCTGGTTGGGATGTCATTGAGGTCTGTTGATCTTGGTGTGGCAGATATAGCACAGTAGCTACCCCCACAAAGAGGTATTTAATGATTTATCAGTGCAATTGTTCAAAGGCTCCCTCTTTCCCCCAAATTGTCACACCTCTATTGTACTGATTCATGGCCTAAGTTTTGGGAGATGATAAGGGCACCTGAAAACTCACAGTACTGCTGCACAAGGTAGAAATGAATGTGTTATTGAGTGTGATAATCAGAGTAATTAACAGAGATTAATGAGAAATATTTCAGAGACCTATTTTTGAGCTATATCATGGGGCCATTCTCTGTTTTAAAAAGGGCATAATATTATAATTACTTACTTTAACTTTAAATGCTAAAGAAATATTTGCAAAAAACTTCTTGGTGTCCTGATGATAATTCCTTCTTGACTCACTACCACCTATATGACCAACAGAGCCAGACACTGTCTCAGAAAACAGTTACAAATCTTACTTTCTGCTTCCCTCTACAACCATGAACATTTCTCATTTTTCCTTAAAAAATCAAGAAAGAAATAAAGTATTGTCAAAGGTCATAAATTATTTCCCCAAATAGCATTATGTTTTGTCCTATAAAAATGTTACCAAATATCTAACCTTCTTATTGAAATGGAAGACAAGAATCTAATGAGATAAAATTGGGATCAACTATAGCAAATAAATGCCTTTCTTTAAACAACTTGAACATAACTTGTGGGCCAGAATGAGGGAACAACCAGTTGTTCTTGCTTTGCCGCATATTTCACCAATATCAAATAGAACTGTTTTAAACAAGAAATTAGATTTGTTAAAAGTAATGAAAAGGAAGGGGAAGGAATAATGCTGGATATGTGGAATAAACATAAGAAAGAGCTAAGGAGTGAAAATAACAGTATTGGAGAACAATGGAACACTGTTAATGTATATTTATATTATGGCCCTATACTCCTAGGTCCAGTTTAGTCTTAGAGACAAACTATGAAAGACGATGCAACCCTGAAGTCTGCTTGTAAGTTATGTTTGTTCATTTAACAACAAAGATCAAAAATCTTCAAGCCAGTGTCAACCCAAATACACCTTGGTGTAGAGATATTAATTTAGATAGTAACAATACAAGCAGACTGCATGACTCTGTCCCTTAGGTGACATAATTAAATACATAATGACACCATTTCTGATTTCAGAGACAACTTTCTTGATGCATAGCCTTGAGTCATTTCACCAGGCTTTCTATGCAGATAACTAGATCATATTGTATGCATATACTGTCCATTGCACTGGAATTCATTAGAACTGATAGAAAATAAGAACCTTTTAACTGAGTCCAGAAATGTAGCAGGAAGAGCTTACTACCAGCTTTAACTAGACCATTAAAAGAGGTTAACAAAAATAAGAGAATCTGAGGAGAAGAAGGATCTGTGTATCTCTCATTCAGCCTACCAACACCAGAAACAGTTTTGCAGCAGAGCAATAACAATTTTGTTGTGTGGCTTTCATTTCATCACATACTCCTAGCTACTTAACAAATTGAACCAACTACAAAGTAAAGAAGAAAATGTAGAAGTAAAGACACCTTGTTTTAGTGGGTCAATAAATTTAAAAAATATCAAAATTATTAAATATACAAATATTCAATATAAATTAATAAAATAAAAATAATTAAAAAATAATCTACAGTAACTATTGTTGCTGTTGTCAAAGAGAATGTGCATTTTCCCTTAATTTATTTCCCAAACAGAATATGCTTAAGAATCCTGGGAAATCAGAATGTGTGTGGAAAATCTACAGGCAGGTGTGGATAAAAAGAAAGAGTAAAAAATTCTGACCAAAACCCCAGTGTTTTCTAGAAAATCTTTGCCCTTCTGTTGTAATCACTAAAATGCAATCCTGTACCACTAGAAATACTCAGTGTGTTGAATGCTATAATTTTTCTTTTTTTCCTCTGGAAACAGTGGACAGATGTGTGGTTTTCTAAGTCAGTATCTCAGCTCTGTGTGATACAGTTTTGTAAAGATTTAAAAAGAAGCTTTATGGATAAAAGGATTTCTGATTGACTCTTTCTGTCATTGTTAGATGCCAGTCTGTACCAACCACTGCTGAAGGTACTTCCCTGACACAGAATTTGTTCAAATTAAAAAAATCAACTTTAGCTATGATACTGAGCTCCCAAACTAATACTGATGAACTATTTTGATACTGCTATTATAGCATTCAGGTATGATATATGATGCATTTGTACTGAATTTCTCCAACCTATGTTCTAATGGGAGCATCAACCCTGTCTCTGGTTACAAAATGAGAATTTTGCTTTTCTTGTGTCAAGGATTTTCCCTTAATTACATAGCCACCTTTCATCAGTGACAGGTTTTTTTCTCAAGAAGACTCCTGCTATGGACAACCCTTGAAAGGATCTTTGTATGGATTTGCAAGCAGAATGCAATCAACCACTGTTTCATCGTAGAGCCAAACTGCTTTGGGCACTGTGATTAGTGCCTCTGGCAGTCATGATTTATGTCGTGGAAGATCTAAAAGTGTCGTTTTGGGTACAGTACATTGCAGTTGTACAGGAAGTTTTGAGATGCTAGATTTTTCTTCTGTTCCCTAAGAATGGGAGGAGAAATCTCTCTTCAGTTGGTCTTGATTTTGTATCTGAAAGTTGCTCTAAAATTCACCAGTGAAGTAATGTAATGGGAATAAGGATCATGGAGTCATTCAAGATGCTGAAGTTATGTACTCAGCTGTGTCACTGATATATAGTGTCATCTATATTAGCTTGCTTCATCTTGATTGTATTTCCGTTGTTTCAGAACTGCTGTCTTTAAGATCATCAATTATTAACTTCACACTGACAAGTTCCCAACTAAACCATGTCCCTCAGCACTGTGTCTACACAAGTTGGATCCCTCCAGGGATGGGTACTCCACCACAGGCCTGGGCAACCCCTTCCAATGCCTGAGAACTCTTACAGAATCACAGAATTGCCTAGATTGGAAAAGAGCTTTAAGTTCATCAGATTCTTCAGCTAAAATATAATCTCACCCAGGAATTTTTCTGACTGTCTCCTGTCACAGCAGTACCTTAGTGTTGAGTGGGATCACAGTGTAGTAAGAAAATAAATCTAATTAATTCAGAAGATCTGATGGGATTTCACAAGTTTTGGATACCCTGGTGTCTCAGATGATTCTGAATGAAGGTACTTTCTCTTATCAGACCTTGAGCCTGAGCAGTCCTAGTTCTTTCTGTAAAGTTTGGTAGAGAGGCTACTTGGAGATACCACACAGAAAAAGAAAATAGTAATAAACCCAGGAACCATGAGAAAATGGATGGAAAATGTGAGGTGGCAGAGCTGGGACTGCAATGGAAGAGTCCATTTGGTCCCGTACCTGTGCTGCTCTCCCAGTGCAGTCAGTTTTTATCCTCCTCTACCAAAGAGTAACATATTGCAGTGTCACCTCATGAGAAACCACTCTATATGCTTTGCTTGACCCGGGGTCCCATTTTCTGCTTTTGCAACAGTCCTCTAGCAAGAGATTAACACTGTGGTTGGCATCCAGCTGGGTGTTGTTCCAGAATTTCCTCCTCCCTTCTCTCAACCCTTCTGATGTATTAAAGTCTGGGTGCTTATTCCAAATCATCAGACCATATCATTTAACAATGTTTGGCAAGTTTTAGTTATTAAATATTTTCCAACAAAAGCCTGTAAGGCAACAGAAAAGTAAAGCGTAAAATACATCTGACTTAATTGGCAGCAGCAGACTGCATGCGTCAGAAGGAATTAACCTCCAATAAAGCAGGATGTGCAGGAAACACAATGTACTAGTTTGATATGGTCTTTGAAAGCTACCACTTCCTGCAACAGAGGCAGAAACACAGGTTGGCTAAGCCTGGAAAAGGCCATTGGATTTATGTGCATGCAATAACTTTTAAAAGATCCCACACATGCACATCTAGAAATTTAGCAAGAAGGGATTCAGGATTCCCTTGCTATGTCAGGGATTTCATACTATTTTTTCCTGTTCAGTGATGGATCCAAGGCAGATGGAGCAAAATGTTTATGCTTCACCTCCAGTGATTCACCCACAACATTCTTGCCCCATCTATGATCTGAATACCAAAGCAATCAGACCACCTATCGTTTTTGGGACACTCTTGTCAGTGAAGATAATATATAAATGACTGATCCAAAACTACACAGCTAGTATCTTCAGGAACCTGCCCAATGTGAACAGTCATGCTGGAGAACTATTTATAGAAAGCTGAAAAAAGAAAGTATTTCGTGTTATTTTTTAAGGTAATGAAGGATGGACAGAAACATACGGCTGCAGCAAAGAAGGACAAAGAAACCGTTGCCCTGGTTTAAAGATTCATTTTCACTTTGCTGTGTAAATGACATGGCCTCATTTTTCATGGTGAAAAGATATAAAGAAAGAAGCTGACTTGGAGAGAACATCCTGTCATGAAAGTCTTGATAAGGATGTTCTCTTGTACAAATTGCACCTTTCCTGCAAAGAATACACAGTCTTTTGGTAATGTTAACAAATAGTCCTACAGTGTATGCAAGCACTACCCATGGTAAACTGAGGCTTAGCACTAGGAACACCTCATGAGAATGTTTAAAACAGGAGTTGATCAGTTTCTATTTCAACTCAATAAAATAATTACACTTCAGTTTTGCCAACTGGGACTAGATTTTGGAACTGGAAGTCAGGTAAAGGCTTGTTCTTGTAACAGCAATTAATCATCTACTTAAATTTAAAGTATTTAAATTATATTGATGTCAGTGAGACTAAACCAAAGGTTAAATGAAAGTTCTTGTTTATATTATGTCCTGAATTTCCATAAGCATGTGCTAATGTGATTTTCTGAATTGAGACAATGGGGATTTAGAGCACAGAGAGGCTGTGTCTCCTTACTCCCCCTTTTATTCCAGGAAGAAAGAGCAAAGTCATTCTTGGCTGATAGATTCTGGTCCCTCAGGGTCACCCCAGACATTCTGGAAATAACATGCTGGTAAATCACCATTTGAAAATAAATCAAAACAAAAAATTCTTCTCATAGTATCCTGAGCAAAAAACTAATAGTTCACTTGAAGCCAAATTCTTAATTTTTATTTTATTCACTTTTTTACAAAAGTCACCTAGATCCACATATTGGAAAATTTGTGTCTAATAGACCCCCTCGACTACCTCCATGGCTTCTTCTTAAAATAATCAGACAACATAGAGATATCTATTGTACTTCAAGTACCCAATAACACTGGACAACTGGGATGATATGGGCCTCATTTTCTCGGTATTTCAGTTGCTTCCTCTAACAAATGGGATTGCATGATGGCTTGTTCTTAGGCACAGAGCACCTTACATCCCCATGAGAAAGTAAGATACTGATAAACATAGCAGAAGGAAGTATTTGACCCTCAGATACTTGGAGTAGATGTTCGATCAGCATAAATCATCCATGGAAGCTATGGGATCAAGAGCACCTAAACGTCTTTATGACATCTTCGAAGTAAATGAAGCTAAGTCCATTTATATTAGACAGTGCATCTACTTGAAGTCCCATCTTTGTATGCAGACTTCTGTACAAATGCTGTTTTTCTTGTGAAAACTTTTCTGTCATTTGCTAATCCTTGACCAGGATTTTGGGAAACCTGTAAATATCAATAGTTCAAGCAAAGCCAGTTTTATTTTTTGCAGTAACTATCTATTTATCTGCAGTTTAAAGAGAGAGAATTGAGGACTAATGGTCAGTAACTATGCCTTGATGGTAGCTATTTAATGAGGATAAACGATGAGTGCTGTGTCAGCTTAGAAAGCAGCAATAAAGTCCCGGTAAGCAGGTAGATTGCCTCTTCTGTCTTCTGTTGTAAGATCCATCTTTGCACTCTCTCTATGACCTAAATTTTCATACCCTCCAGCCTCTCCCCCTCCTCAATGAGTGTGCTTTTGTGTTTCTGAATCATCACTTCCCCTTCAAGTGTGCTGCTTTATTTTTTTTTTCTGCTGTCTTCTAGAAAACTAAGCAGTGTCCTCCTTTGTCATTATCTTCATTACAGCTCTGCCTCCTTCAGAGATCAATTTTCATCCTTTTTCTATCGTGTTCTTGCCATGCTCTGAAATGCTCACCCACAGAGGCTCTGTCTTGCCTTTACCTTGCAGAGGCTTTCACAGTTTGTTCTTTTAAACTAATTTTCTGCTTGATATACTTGTTTTTGAATATATAGACAGAATATTGGGCAAGTAAAAGACACTAAGAGCTATTTAAGTCCACAAATAGTATTGTGGCATGCTGAATCAGGAAAATGTGTCAGGGAATTTTGTTCCCTTTGTGTTAATGACAAAACTTCTATTGATTCAATTGGAGCATTATTTACCAATAACACTTGTGGGGCAGCTTAAGAACTGCCAGATGTGAACATGCGTGGGAGTAGAATGGAGACAGGCAAGAAATTTTTCATGCTTTTTCAAAGATGCTCAAAGCTGATCAAATCATTATACCAGAGATTTTTTTCCATCTTCTGGTGCAGGTCACCTAGAAAAAAGATAGAGAGATAGTAGGGTCCCTGTTCTGTACTTCACATCACCAACTGGGGGGAGATCCAGAAGGAGATAAATGCCACCAGGCAAACAGATGCCATACAAGCTACGTCTGTTTCAAGTGCTGCAGAAGAAACATTGGGCTTCCTATATACTTGATTTATGCAGGGCTCACTTATTCCATGATATACAGGACCTGGAGAATTTTCAGAATTTTTGTGAAGCACAACAGAGTCCTGAGAAGTAGGTAGATATTAATACTTAAATATCTTCCCAATCTATACAAAACTATGTCTCATCTTTTTCCCAAGGACTCTCCACTTCTTTTCCTCTCTTCTTTCCAGCACAGTTCCTCTAAAAACATGGTGATCTGACTAGTAGTATTGCTGAATCAATTTTCCAGACATTTGATTTTTTAATAAAGGTCTATAATATCAATATGGCATTTCTGACAGGCAAAAAACAGTAGTCTGTATTACATCATATTATTAGTGGTGCTCCAAAGCCACTTTGAGATGAATAGTTTCCATAAGGAAAATGAAAACAGATCTTTTGCTCCTGCAAACAGCTTTAACACGCTTGAAACTGATAGTGCTGATCTGCATAAGCTAAGGATGTGATCTAGTGGGTCTTGCTTTGTGTTATAAATTTAATTATCATAATGAAATAACTTATGATTGCACTAACATTCTGTGAAACTCCTCTTACATCTCCTGTGGTGCTTTCACACCAGTTACTCCTGCAGCCCACATTAAAAATTGCATAGATCATTTGACATACCACACTTCACTGTGATTTCTGTATTTTCTGCTAGCTCTGAAACCTCTATTAGTGCATTAGTGATGTGGTTCATTAATTGCCCATAAAAGGCCAAACATATTTTTCAGGTTGACATCTATGCTTCCCTTTGCTTTCTGGAACTTGCCAGAAGGGCTTTGAGTAGGGTCCTGTCACTGATCCTCTCAAAGTCACTGGAAAATTTTTCTACTTAAGTCAGTAACAGTAGAATTGTTCTAAAATTATGCGCATGCTTTGTGTTACAGAATAGCAAATAATGTTGTCATGAGCTCACCCAACTTGCATACAAGCTGCAGGCATCTGCATCAACTAAACTTTCCTTGACACAAAATAAATTCAACATATGAGGTAGCTGTGGAATCTGGTGGGAAATTGTAACATAAGGGAGAGTGAGGCTGAGGCTTGTCCTGGCCAGCTGAGGATGAGTTAAAGTCACTGCGATCAGCCTCCCTACCCCAGAGGACATGAACAACCTCCGCTATAGAAAGTGAATTAAGATCCTACTTTGACCCAAGGGATAGTACTCATCTCTTTACCCGTACCTTGAGGGTGGAGTGTGAAATTCTCTCCTAAGCTCAAACTCCAATAATAATGGAGGATGACCAAAGAAGTTTTGCGCAAAACTTTATTACTTCTATGAGCAAAAAATGCTTGGGGAAAAAAAAAAAAAAAAAAAAGGACGATCAGAAAAGAACATTATTTCTGATGACAGTTGTTTCTGACACACTAGGTGTTCCATTATTTTCAGTTATTTCAGGGCAGAGGTGAATAATTAAAGTATTCTGTGTAATTTGGAAAACACCGAACTCACACAAAATGAGACAAGAGAATATCTCTTTAAGCAAAGAGTACCTAAAAAAACCTACACAGCTTGTGCATTTCCTGAACTTTGTTTCTAAGACTTTAAAAGGTTTTTCTCAAAAATAGTTTTAACCATAAGAGCAGACAGTGCTGGAGTAATCACCAGGGATGAAACAGTCACAGAGAAGGCCTAGCAGGAGCCTGACTTTACCCTGAGAAAGCAGATGGGAATGCTGATCAAAGAGTCATTCCTGTCCAGAAGGAGACTTTGTGCCCAGAGAAGGGCAACGGAGCTGGGGAAGGGTCTGGAGCACAAGTGTGCTGAGTGCCTGGCTGAGGGAACTGGGGTTGTTGAGCCTGGAGAAAAAGAGGCTGAGGGGAGACCTTCTGGCTCTGTTCAACTCCCTGAAATGAGGGTGGAGAGAGGTGGGGGTGGGTCTGTTCAACCAAGGAACAAGGGACAGGACAAGAGGAAATGGCCTCAATTTTAGTTGAGATGGGATGTGAGGAAGAATTTCTTTGCTGAAAGGGTTCTGAGGCATTGGAAGAGATTGCCCAGGGCAGTGGTGGAGTCCCCATCCCTGGAGATATTTAACAGTCACGTAGACATAGTGCTGAGGGACATGTTGTAAGTCATGGTTTAGTGGAGAACTTGTCAGTGTTAGGTTAATGATTGGACTTGATGATCTTAAGGGTCTTTTTCAATCGAGGCAATTCTGTGATTCTGTGAGACTGGTGAGCAGTGTGGTGTTCTGACACTGTACATGGTGTCAACTGTCTGGTGAAAAAGAGATTAGAGGCAAAAAAGCATGAAAAACTCGCAAATGGAGTCTCTCACCCACCCAGCCCCCAAATGACAGAAACCCAACATCACCAACTCTCCTCTCCCAACAGCTGGTCTCCAAGCCTTGCTCCCTCAAGACTGCAAGAGGACACTGCAAAAGTACAACAGAACACAGTGGTGGTGGGAGGTAAATCTCCGAAAAGAGCTGACTGGAGAGGAGATCAGTCCTGAGATACTACAGAAGCAAGCACGAAACTTGACAGTTCACAGATGCTTCCAAGGGAGTCTTACCGCAGGCCTTTTAAAAAACATGTGGTTAGAGTTGGAGACCAGTGGCTTATACATCACAGAGCTCGATAAAAACAGAGAGAAGATGTCAGTGCTTTTGCAAACTGTTGTCTAAAGCTGGGGTTATGCGTATGTTAAAGAGAGAAAGAGGAGAAAGAAAAAAGCCTCATCACATTTGAGATCTTTGGAGTAGCTCCACTCCAGTAACATGAAGCAATAGCTGTGAAAACACTAGAATCAGAGAGGTCATCCTTGTGTTTGAATGAGTTGGTCCCGCCAAGCCAACCCATCCTACAAAGTTTCAGAAGGGAAGAACATGATAGGACTCCAAATTATCCCACTTGAGCATCACTGTCTTCTCTAGCAAACAGGATTTACTTTCCACACGCAGGTTGCTGAGCCACTGGGGAAGGTGACGAACCTTCTCTGAGGAGGAAAAGCAGAAATCTGATGTTGGAGGAACTTGTGGATGTTGAGCTTGACTTTATAATGGCAGCTGATGACACTCAGCAGCAACTTGGAAAAGAAACTTAAAACCATGCTACAACCAACTCCCAGTCCCATAGTCACAGCATGAAACTTCACAGAATGGAAAATACCCCTTGGCCTACAGCCCTTCATGCTCAGTGAGGAGAAGGTTGGCTCCCAACACCCCCACATCCATAACCCAGTCCCCGGGACTCCTTCTCAGCAGGGATCTGGAGAGGGACGCTCCATCTGCTTCGGGAGTAGAAATCTTGAGTGGGTGGCAAGTATTGGTGCCTGGGGACACAATTTGGACCAGAGACGTTTCTGTCCATTTAGTCATACGCACAGCCTCAAAGTGTGAGTCTCCCTTTTGTCCATGGGGCTGGTGGCACAGTCCATTTTTAACTTTTAAGGATATTCTGGGAAAATGAAAAAAAAAAAAAAAAAAAAAAAAAAAGAAAAGAAAAGAAAAGAAGAGAAAAGAAAAAAGAAGAGAACCAAAGCATGTTTTTCTCCATTACCATAAGGAGGGCTTGTGAATGCATGGTATTAGTATCCCAAAAGCTATTAAACTCTTTAGTGATGGGAAACAGATGGAAAATAAGACAAAAGAATTCACAACTTATGTTAGACTGAATTGAATTCCTTTAATTTCACACAATGAATAACATATGAATAGGATTAACTTTTTTTTTTCTTTTTTTTTTTTAGTTAAGTGCTCTATACTGTGCTAACCTGATTTGGTAGCGAAAAGACTGAGCTTTGTTTTAGAAAAAAATGTTTAAAAACCAACATCTAAGATCATGAAGGAGCATGACATTAAAGCATGCCAGATGTATCTAAGCCTCAAAGAACATCAAGTCCATATCCATTTTTAAATGTACAAAAATGCTTCATGAATAAAAACTGTTACAAAAAGAACATTTCAAACAATGTACAATTTTTTTTCTTGCCTCTATATTCAATAAAATACAAATACATTTTTTTGCTCTAAAATATGTTTACATACAATCAAAGTAGAACATGCAAATTACACTTTAAAAAAGGCTTTTAAAAACCACTTATGAATAGAAACTAAAAATTAGCCAGCACGACTTATAGAACAATCTTGTGCCCCATTCGTTTGATTTTTTTTTTTTTTGAAATACAGTATATACATATTTAACACTTCATGTGCATTTATTATTTAAGAAATAGCTTAAAAAAATAAAGAAAAAGAAAAGTAAAACAAACCAACACGGGATTGAACTGCTTCCCCATGTTGTCCAATTGGCAGCTCTTTTCATGTTTTTACATTTTTTTTCTTTTTCTTTTTTTTTTTTTTTCTACGTAGTGTTTTACACAACCTAGGCAGGCATCTTAAGGAGATCTCAAATATGTGTCCTTTGTTGAAATGTGCTTCTAATTATCTCAGAACTGCTGCACCCCAGTTTTTGGATGATATGGAAGGAAGAGGCATTGCAAGGGCATGATGTTTGTTTTCTCAATTCAGAAAACCATCTCGTTTTGCACATTTATTTTTTTTTCCTTTTCCTATCTTTTCTTGTTACTCTTTTTACTCTTCAGGACACTACCTAAATGTGCTTAAGTGCAGTCCTGAATCAGGGCCTGTGAAAATAAGAGTTGGGGAATTCCTTGTTTACGGAACAACGATTCCTGTTGATTCATCGTATTGCTGCAGCGCTCAGAAGCCCTAGTGAACTGGCATCTCACTGTACCAGATGCTACCCAAAAAATGTAACAACACAAACAAAGCATTGCTGTCAAGTGGAGAGTCATGGGCCATGCTGTAGGATACCCTAGTAGCTGATGACTATTATAACTTAGTTGGTTTTTTTCTTTTTCTTTTCTTTTCTTTTTTTTTTTCTTTTTTTTTGACAGTTACCCAAAAAACATGCAAGGTGCTTCACAGAAAATTTAATATTGAAGGGCTCAAGAAACTGGCAGTATGAAGCTCTTGGAGACACAAGTGGTTGTTTTACTTTTTTTTTCCTCTCTTCCTGAATGCTTGTCCCCCTTCCTGGTTTAACGCTGAGTTGAGGAATACAAGACCCACGGAGAGGATGCAAACCCATGGCCTCATTTCATATGGCTCATAGCCATGTGATTTTGTTTCACATTTTTATTGAAGCATGCTAATATGTGTGTTAATCTGCGACACAGCGGTGGTGTTTGAAAGGTCTTTTGGGTCTTAACAAGCAAAAGGGCTTTCACCCCCAGTTTTATACAGTTCTTGGTAATGTGTGGAGAGAATTTAGAGAGTTCCTCGGTAAATCTTCCTAGTGGTAGGGGGAAAAAAAATCAAAAAGCTCATTACTGGAATTATTGTTGTGTAATAAACTGCAGGAGTGGGATTTTAGCCTTAAGCCCTAAAACTAAATCCTTTATGATCTGCATGTAGTACATCGCCTTATAATATTATTCTGTCAGCAACTTGCTTATCATATTTATAGACTATGCAACATGCAGAACACAAATTCTGAGTGCCATCTAACAGTATTTTCATCCCGCTTTTATACAAATTAACAAGCTAATCTTCTTGCCAGTCAGGACTGGCTGCACTGGGCTGTTGTTTGGACAAACAGCCAAGGCTGTACCGCAGCACCACACTCTATGAGCACCTCCTTGCCATGAAAAATGAACTGTAAGCATGTGGATAGAGCCCATCCTATACTGAGAGCTTGCAGCTACCAAGTCTTGAACACTACCCTTATTTTCTCTAGGACCAAAGGACCTCTTAATTTTTTTGCTCAGGGATGGATATATGGGGTTATACCCTCTGAGTGGATGCTCTCCTTAAGCATGGTGCCTCTAGCAGCATTTTGGATAGTACTTTTTGAAAGGATAAGACCATTTTTTTTGCCGAAGCTCAGAAGTAAGGCAGGCAGCAGCCATTCAGTGATCCTTCCTTGGGGGGCTTGCATCCCAGTGCATCCAGAATGATCCAGCTCAAATCCAGCCCTTATTGGCACTCTGTAAGGCCTGACATGTCTTGAAGCCATGATGGGTGTTCAATGACAGAATTTGGTCCTTTCAGACCTCTGCTCCACTCATTACATATTGAAACATCCTTCAAGGCTAATAAAGAGATCACTGAAGATGAAACTAAGGATAAGCTGTCATCTGGCTTTGTTTCAGCTTATAGACTACCTGGAATACCAAACTTACAGTTCTTCTTGCATTTTAAGCAACACTGTCACCTACTTTCAGGGAAAAAAGGAGAGATAAAAAAAAAAAAAAAAAAAAAGATTTCTGAATCAACTAGACCTCTGTCCAATGCTTTTTCAAAGAAGATGGGAGGAGCTCAAGGAAGCGGAAGCATTTTTTTTCTGCAGGCCTACAACTTCAGTCAGTAACACTGTGCTCATTCAAGAGAACTGAAAAGCAAAATCGGTTGTAACAGAAGGAGTCACCATCCAGTTTATTTCTAAGCTGCATTAATTGGAAAACAAAAAGTGTAAATGAGTATGACGAACGATGCAAAACAAATGCAAAACAAAATTCAGTGATCCCTCTTACCAATTTAAGGAGCTAGGATGTCAAGATTTGTTCCAGCCTTTAAAAGAAAAAAAAAAAATATCCCCTTTCCCAGCCTCCCAACCAAACCCCAAATGCATTCAACTTTAATAAGCTAAGGTGCTATCACAGAAGAAAAATCAGTCTCTAAAAAGAATGATTTGTATGTTTACAGTGTCACTTTAACACCATAGTCTTGATATGATTTTTGTAAATACATAAAACAATAGAAACACAATATTTTTTTGTGGGGACTTTTTTTGTTGGGTTTGTTTTGGGTTTTTTTAGTGTCATGCTATTGGAAGTTTCCTTGGCAATAAACCAGTTCAAAGATTTCTCAAAAAAGGGAATAGCAGTTGGCTTGTGAATCATTAAATAATTCCAGTGCCTGCTGCCTTGCTGGAATTTTCCCTCCCCCCTCCCATTTTAAAATCCATCTTGCCATGCCAGGTGTTGAGTGTATTGAGTGTACTGAAGGACTTTAAAAAGAAGTGAAATAAATTTGAAAGTACCTATTTCAGATTTCAACAACTGACCTTTTTTTTTTTTTTTTTTTTTTGAAAGTGTTGTTACTGCAATGGAACAGCTTCATGTTCAGTATTTGTTTTAGTTAAACATCTTAATTGGGCTGTGGAAATGGAGCTTGGGTATTTTACCCAAGTTAAATCAATGGCTAACGTACAACTCGAATGAGAAATGTACAATTTGAACTGACCATTTAAAGAGACGATTTGTCACACACAGTTTGCATCCATGCAGACTGAGAGCTTGATAATTACATTATGTACAAAAAATTAATTTTTTTTAGATTATTAAGGCAACCACAACTTGGAGAACATGTCCAAAGTGGCATTAATACAACTGCAGTGGTGATACCCTCTGAACATTTTTATTTTTATTTTCAGATAAGAACACTTATTCCTTTTCTTTTTTAAGAAATAATTGCCAAGAAAGAACTTATTTTCCATAGGGTTTTGTTATCTATTTTTTTTTAAACAATCTACATTATCTATTTTTTTAAAAGAACGCATCAAGGCATTGCTACCGAATGCAAATAATTTGGATCCTGGGTTTCCCATCAATTTCACTGGGAATTGCAGGTGGTAAGAACTGGTAGGTTTGGGCCCTGTCTTTTTACTCAATTTTTTGTGTCCTATTTTTTTTTCTTTTATCTTCTTTATTTTTTTTTTTTTTGGTGATTTTGTCCATGTTTATTACAACTATTCCCCAGAAGTGTCTTGCTGTTCTCTACTCATATGTACTGAGCATCAAAACAACTTGGTTGATGGATGACCCCTTTTTCAGATGCCATTGAAAATGCCAAGTTGCTTCATAGAAACATGCTATCATAACTGAATATCCATGTGCACCTTATTTTAAATGCTGTGATATTCTGAAGTTCCTTGGGATAGCACTCAGAATGAGCGTGCGTGCATGTAAGGCTCTACTTTTCTATTGCCTATATTGCAGCTAGTTGTAACTAGGCAAGTAAATGAGAAAGTAATATATAGTTCTAGCAGGAGTCAGGCATTTTGGGTTATGCTGTCCCAAAGCCTGGTAGGTATACAAAACTGGAAAAAAAAAAAAAATCAAACATTATAACTGAGATCACAGTTGAGAAAATTACACTATTTTTTTGTTTCTTTTTAAATTTTTTTTACAGTGATTTCTACTATGGTATGGTTACTCGTAGTTTCACCTGGCCTGCCGAACAGAATCAGAGTTGAACGAGCAGCTCTAGTGACAACGTTCAGCTCTTTGCGGGGACTACCTTGTGCCTCCGGGTATGAAAAGAGAACAGCAATGCTGAGATGCTGACTAGTTTTGGAAACTGAAAAGTAGATACTATCCCCAACTTGAACACATCCCCTCCCCCTATATCCCCCACCTTTCCCACACGCTCTCCCCCTCTTTCCTTGGGGGAGGATGGGGACAAGGCAATGAAGAGGAAGATGTGAACCCCGGCTGGCACAGTTCTCCGCAACATGTTCTGGCTGCCAAAGGGATGAAAGAGTCTGGTGTTGCCACAAGGGCAAAGCATATCGCGCATCTCCTGTCCCTCAGTCCTTGCGTGCCCTGCTACTGGCACTCAACATCCGATGGTGTGCGCTGGCCTTAGGGAAGGCCTTCGCTTTCGCTCCCTCTGCCTTTCCGGTGCCGCTTCACTTTCACGTCCTCCTCTTCCTCCTGCGGGGACTTGTTTTTCCTTTTCCCAACCCGGGGCATCCGGGGAGGCGGGAGAGGAGGCGGATGCGGAGGAGGAGGGAGAGGAGGTGGCAGAGGGGGCGTCTCTCGAGCCATGTGTATGACAGCCTCTATGGTGGCCATGATCGTATCTTGAGTGGCTGCTTGCTCCAACATCAAAGGGTTGAGTGTCGGTCTCTGACCTCTCTTGCTGGGAAGGTCAATACATTTTTCCAGAACGGGCATTTGGTCTCTGGAGTCTTCGTCGAAAGAGAGGGGTTGCTTCCGAGGACGCCCCCTTCGCTTCTTGACAAAGTTATTGCCTGTTTTTGATTGTCTCTGCAGCCTCTTGGCTTTCAGGATCTTGTTCACATGATCCAGGTTCTTCTTTGTGGACAGGATCTTGGTGTAGTTGCACATCTTGCGCACCTCGCACTGGATTGCTTCGATTTCACGGCGCTTGAACCTTTTTTTTAATGGTGGGCTGGCTGTTGGGAGAAAAGAACAGAAACAGGAATGGGTCAAACAACAGTGAATAGAAACCCTACTTTGCCCGCTTTCAATGTCATGAAGACTAGATGCTTTCAACGTCAGTAGGATGAATATGACTACTGAAGCAGCAATGGCTGTGAGAAAGGACTCTGCATAGAAAAGCAACTAAAAGAAA
Organism: Antrostomus carolinensis; assembly: GCF_000700745.2. Classification (NCBI taxonomy): domain Eukaryota; kingdom Metazoa; phylum Chordata; class Aves; order Caprimulgiformes; family Caprimulgidae; genus Antrostomus; species Antrostomus carolinensis. The sequence continues at coordinate 95,726 of NW_010321280.1, forward strand.
GTGAAAAGATTATTTACTACAGTCCTAGCAGAATTGTTGCTACCTCCTTTTTTACCATCCTAGATTAAAACTCAACTCTGACTATTAAGCAGTCCTCAGAGATTTCTCTACAGCTCTCCCCTCTTCTAAAGTGACAAATCTTTTCTATAGCAATGTTCTACCATGGGTCTGCTTCATTCTCATTTCTAAACCTCTAGTGGGAGGGAAGGAAGGGATGCTTAGCATAGCTGTCATATTGGCACACTGTAACTATTAAATTTTCTATACCCCAAACATATACTCCTGATGTCTTCACTCTGGCTTTTAATTCTTGCCATGGATGCCAGTTAGTAGGAAAAGTATTTGTTACTGAAACTAGTGGGCACAGACAAGCTGTGTGGGTCACTTCACCTGTGAGAAATTCATTACCCCTGCTGGAGTTTCTTTACTATCATCTCCACAGATACTAGTTGAAACTACTCAGTCATATAATTGACTTTAATGGCCCTCGAACTCTTGGTTCATATCACTTACTTTAGATCTGAATGAAGTCCAAAGTAGTTAAGCTTTTTGCCAAGGTCACGTTGTGAGTCATTGTCAGAGCTGGAAAGAGTACCCAGCATTTCTTGGCTCCTGCTCCTTTGCTAAGGACATGAGACCTTGCTTGTTTTTCTTAAATTGTCTCATTGTCCTTTACTGAATATGGCATTTGTTCAGAGTTCAGGATTTGTACATGGATTATAAGTAACTACCTCTTTGTGAGAGAAACAGAAAGTATTAATTCTGCTATTGAAATAACTAGTGATCCCTTTCACTTCTAAAATATCCATTCTGCACGACTGGAAAAGAAATGATGAAATTCGGGATTTCTTTTCAGTAAAGAATAAGGCATCCCACTAAATTAACCTCAGCCCACATCTACTTGCAAACTTAATTTACACCTGACTGTCAAGCAGTCATTTGGGTTTGAGATCCTTGAAGTTTCCAGAGCAGCCAAGATTTCGAGAAAGGTTCATTTAGAGGTTATCTCTCCCTTCATGTCTAACAGGCTAATCTTCTAGCAGTAGTTTAAATAAAGTTGCTATTGTAGCATTTTTTGTAGATAACCAGGAGCTGTCAAGTGGTAGAATCTCCTTTTGCTCACTATGGGCTATGACATATTCTGGACTATGACAGATTCTGCATACAAATCTCACTCACTGTCCTCCCCTCTTGGAAAACATAAATTATTGGCTTTTATACCACCATGTTGCCTGGATTCAGCAAAGAGCTTGCGTAAACAAACCCAAGTTACAATGCAAGAAATAGGAGTGAGTCATAAACAAAACACAGACATATGCTCTCTTATAAATAAAGACCTGGATGGCCAACTTCCCAAAGTCTGGTTTTCATTAATTACAAAACAAAATACATTTTCCATATGTAACCCACTCCCCACACCAAAAAGAAAAATAAAACCTGCTTGCAGTTTGTGATTCACAGAGGACAAAAGAAATGAGGAATGCAGTCATTTTGGTACCAAAGTAAAAGAGAAAGGAAATTAAATATCCAAGCTGCTCAAGAGAAGCTAATTAGTTGCACAAAATTCCTCTCAAGTAGGTCACCCCTAAAAAGTGTGGATGCAAGAGCCCTAAGGGCAAGGGGCAGTGAACTATTTCTCAGTCATCTTATTAAAAAAATGGTTAGATTCCTGTCACATAAAATGATTGCTCTCATCTGGCCTCACTGGTGATTGACATACATAGTCCCAGTATTTCCAGCCCTAAGCATTAGACTTCCTTAAGACCCTCACAGAACTTGAGAGCAGCTTCAGGTCAGAATATTTAAGAAATCAAACATTTTGTACACTCTTCGTATTCACTGTCCACCTTTTGTCTTTTATTGCTCTTGTGAGGGCACATTTTTAAGACTTTTTTTTTTTTGAAATTCCCTTATTCAAGATATAATTTTTTTCCAGAAAGTAAAGCCTATTTTTTTTTCTGTTGATGATGGAAACCTTGAAGATGGGAATTTTAGCAAAAATATATTAAAAATTGCAAGGTCCATGGTGAAATCAGGAGATTTGGCATTGCTCTCAACTTTCATTGGAAAGAAAGGAAGCCAAAGGACAGGAAACAAATTTTGAATAAAGCGTTAGCCAAGTATCTGCAAAGATTTCATGTTTTTACTTATTATTTTGACTATTGAGAGTCAGGGACATCTGATTCTACATTTGGAGTATGGAGAATATGCGGAAAAGAGTCTGATGGGTCTGCAGGGGGAAGATTTGATGAGGTGTGCATATGACAAAGTACCAGGGAAATCTGCCAAAATAAACCACTATTGAAGTGAGAGCCAGTAGGTGTTATCAACTCATCTGGAAGCTCTTGGTGAGCAATCTTTGATATAAAATATTTTGCTATATTGCCATGTGATATACTACTCCGCTGAAAACCAAAGCTAAGTACTAATCTTCTCCATTTTATCCAGACAGACCCTGCCCTACCCTGGACCCAAGTTGGTCTGCATTGTTTTCAGACTTTGTTGTTCTCTTCCTGCACATACTTTGATATTCGCATGTGAAAATCTTGCTTTGGGAAGCAGACTTTTGTCTTACTCTATCTGGTGGAATTAATCTAAATGGGGTGGAAGAGAAGGTGGGAAATAATAACACCATGTCTGCACGCATGTAAAAAAAGGAAATATGCTTTTACAGAGATGATACAACATGATGGCAACCTCCAGGCACTGGGGATGCAGCGGGGTTACACTTCACTGCCTGGGCACAGTTTTCTCCCTACAGCTTCCCAGGCTGCAGGGCCACATGTTGCCTCCCTGAAGACCTGAAGCTATTTGGCACAATTGAGCCCAAAGTGAAGAGAAACTAGAAATACTTGATGCAACACAGCCTTTTGTACTTTTCCTCCATCCTTTTCCCACTCTCCAAACAACCTCACCTGGCTACTTCAAACAAGCAAAAAGTAGCGTCAGTCTCAAAAAACAGTGTTACACATTTAAAATAAAACACATGGAATCTGGGTGTTTCTCCCCTCCCTGAGGTACACAGATGCCATGATGCTCCGTCTCACAGACAGAGACAAATGGAAATGGCCGCAGGCCATGCCGGGAAGGCATGGAGGATTGATATGATGCTGAAAATAGCTTCTGAGGCAAAGAGAGAAATCTCTACTGAAAATATACATTTCCAAGGGCAGCTTAAAGCATGCTGGAGGATCCACTCCAGCACAATGGTGTTGTATGAAGAGGTGAGCCCAGGTAGGTCAGACTCCTTGGAAGTTCTCCCTCACTTCTCTAACTGTATTCTAGATGGCTTTTTTTATGTCTGCAGCACTAAAGATCCTTCTTACTGTCTGTCATTTGCCATTCCTTTGCAGTTGCCTGAGGCCACTTATAAGAACATGGCATGTAGAAGACTCTTTGCTCAACAGCTGGACTCAGTTTGTTGAGTTAGTTTGAATGGAGGAATTTTCAAAGAGCTCCCTATTAATTACAGAAAACTCATAGCACTGTCCTGTTTTCCCATTAACACAGTTTCTTTCAGTTTTCACTAAATTATTTCAACATCTGGGCTACAGATAAACCAACAATTTAATTAGACTTCTGAAAATGGAAAGAATGAACTTTGCAGTGAAGCATACACTTTCATCTTGAAAGTGATCATAAAATATTTGTGTGCTTTCTCTCTCTGCTGTCCTTAGCTTATATATAGGAAAGTATTAAAGGCTAAATAGAGAATTATTATTTAAAAAAAAAAAAAAAAAAAAAAAAAAAGCTTTATAGCATGGATCCTCCCTTATTTTCACTATTTATTCAGGAAATGAGAGGAATATCAAAAGGAGTGCACTGAAACAGCACTTTGAATTGCAGAATTAAATATGTCATCATTCCATAACTCAGTGATACAAATACGTTTTTTGTGAATGTGAAATCAAAGTTTTGACAAGACTATGAAACTCCTAATGGCTGCACGTAGGGTAATGTACTGTGGGTTCCCCATTCACTGGAAATTAAGGCACAATGCAAGATTAACTTCCTTATCGATGACCAAGAAAAGGCATGATGATGTCTGAATGACTTAGCTCAATTTCTGAATGTATAAAACTATCACATTTCTGATCTGATTCAAAATAGAAGCTCAAAATATATGTTGATTGAGAAACATGCCTCTGACTTATTTATTCTGATATATTTTAAATCACTGTTCATTGCCCCAGACAATTTTGCATTTGCAAGACAGCATATCATGCTAAAATCACTGAAGTATGCAGAAATAAATCTCAGCTGTTCCTTAGCTATTCACTGTATATTCTGCATGTTCATGATACAGGGATGGGAACATTCAAATAAATGAACAACAGGGCTGAGAAAGAAACTGAGGAGTCTTGCTTCAGAGTCCCCTGCTAGACCATACCGGCTGGTGCTACTTGTGTTCTCATCATTGCACAAGTGGTGGTATGCGAATAAAAAAGATTTGATATGCCAAGATAGGATCATGATAAGAAAGTGTTAGAAAAATTATAGCCTGATTATCACATTAGATATGCACATTTGCAGCTACTTCTCCAATCAGGAAGAGCAGTGCAAGCACATATGGTTCAGTGCAGTGCCAGAAGGAAGAAGATGGGGAAGAAATAGAGGGGATGGAGAGGGAACAACATTACCTGCTTCAGATGTTGATGATGAAGGTAGAAGAGATAATACTGGAGTCGGCATTGCAACACTGTCAACAGCTGCTGGTTTCCTTCTCGTCATCATGTTACAGGCAGAACTTTCCATTTTACTATGAAGTGAAGTCTGATCTGCTTTTAAGTGGGGACCTGCAATTCCTGGGGAAAGAAATAAAATTTGGATGAAGATTGATATAGCAACCTGTCTGGGAAATATCTCGAAAAAAGGAGTCAGTTGCTACTCCAATATATTTCCATATTTTCCTGTGTATGTACTTGTATTATTGTCTTGATACTAGCAAAAAACATGATTGTTAATTATATATATATATTTATATACTTTTAATATATTTTTGCTTCAGGGTGTACCATCACTGATCTCTATAAACAATGGTAAACCAACATAATTAACATTACTACTTTTTTATTCTCTAAACAAAAACACACTCTGATATATCTATAAAGACAGCTGTGCTTCATATCTGTATTTAGTAGGAGTGTCTATTTATCATTCTCTGAGTAGTGAATCCTCAACACTCACACGCTTTTCTTCTATAATGACTTGACTCAGTGGGTTTTTCATCTAAGTAAGGAGTAAGCATCAGGAAAGTCTCAGAACATAATTCCCTGTCTAAAGCACATTACATTTGTACTCATGTTTCAGGAAAGCCCTTCCTAATGAAAATTTAACTTACAACTCTTTACAAAGGTGGGAGTTTAAAAAAAAAAAAAGAAAAAAAAAAGAAAAAAAAAGAGCAATTTGTCATATGTTTTTCTGCTTAGAGATTACAATGCAGAAGAAATGAGTGGTAGAAATACACACCAAAGAGGTAAAATATTCCAGAAAAATAAAATTTATGCACTCAGGGCTTGTAGATGCCTCCCTTAACAATGTTTCTCAAACTCTCTTATGATTTGAACCCTCTGTGTTTTCTTGTAAATGTGTCAAATGTGTGGGATTGAAATTTTACATATTAGATATCTGCCTAATACACCTGAATAGGTATCCACCCATTTATCTGTAATATTTCTGTGAGTGCATGTGTTTGTGTATATGCATTGCATATATATCTATAAGTACATGAATTCACCAAGTGGAAAGGCAGCTAAAATGCCTTAGTCACTTTTTACAATAAGACTCGGAATTATTTTTTCCCATTTTAGAAAAAATCTAGCACTTGTTGTTTTGTAAAAATCCAGTAGCCCCTATCTCACGAAACCAGAGCAAAAGTCTGCTAGGGTGAGAATTTTGTGTTGCTTCTTTGCCCACTTACAAAAACCTCTCCCAGTCTCTGTGATGCTGGGCTTCAACATATCCAGCACAGCCAGTCATTTTTCAAGGGTAATCCTTCTTAAATTCCTTCTGTTTTCAAATCTCAGCATACATATGGGCCTCAGATAAAATGCATCAGATTTTGGCAATTAAATTATAAGAGGATTCAAAAATCATAGAGTATCTGAGATTGGAAGACTCCTCTTGAGATCAGTGTAGTCCATTCCACCTTGCTCAAGCAGAATCAGCTAAAGCAGGTTGCCTTGGACTATGTCTGGTCAGGTTTTTAATATCTCCAAGGAGGGAGGTTCCACAACCACTCTGGGTGATCTGTTCAAGTGCTCAGTCATCCTCACAGTAAAACTGTGTTTTTTGATATTCAGACATAAACTTCCGTGTTTCATTTTGTGTCCACTACCTCTTGTCCTGTCACCAAGAAGAGTCTAGATTCATTTTCCCTACTCTTCCCCATCAGACATTTGTACACATAGATAAGATCGCCCTAAGCGTTCTCTTCTCCAGGTTGAACAGTTCCACCTGTCTCAGCCTTTCCTCATAGAGAGATACTCTAGATCCTCAGTCATCTTTGTTGCTTTTTGTTGGACTCTTGTCCTATATGTCCATGTTTCTATTGTACCAACAAGCCCAGAACTGGACACAGTACTACAGTTGTGGCCTCACCAGTGCTAAATAAATGGGAAAGAACACCTTCCTCAATCTGCTAGCAACACTTCTCCTAACCATATCCTCCTCCACCAAGAGTAAGTTTCCTTTCCTCACCAGTCTCAGGGACCTGGGATTCCAGAAGGCCAGTCTTATCTGTAAATATCAAGGCAAAGAAGATAATAAGTACCTCAGGCTTTGCCAGTCTTTTGCCACTAGAGTCCCTGCTTCACTCAGCAGTAGGCCCATGTTTTTCCTAGGCTTCTTTTTGATGTTTATGTACCTGTAGAAACATTTCTTGTTGCCCTTCTGCCCTTGTTAGATTCAATTTCAAAGAATCACAGAATGACACAGAATCACAGAATGTCAGGGATTGGAAGGGACCTCAAAAGATCATCTAGTCCAATCCCCCTGCCAGAGCAGGATCACCTACAGTACGTCACACAGGAATACATCCAGGCAGGTTTTGAATGTCTCCAGAGAAGGAGACTCCACAACCTCTCTGGGCAGCCTGTTCCAGTGCTCTGTCACTCTTACAGTGAAAAAGCTTTTCCTTATGTTTACATGGAACCTCCTGTGCTCCAGTTTGCACCCATTGCACCTTGTTGGACATCACTGAGAAGAGCCTGGCTCCATCCTTGTGACATTCACCCTTTACAAATTTATAAATATTAAGGAGGTCACCCCTCAGCCTCGTCTTCTACAAGCTAAAGAGACCCAGCTCCCTCAGCCTTTCCTCAGCAGGGAGATGCTCCACTCCCTTCATCATCTTGGTGGCTCTGCGCTGGACTCTCTCCAGCAGTTCCCTGTCCCTCCTGAACTGTGGGGTCCAGAACTGGACACAATATTCTATATGTGGCCTCACCAGGACAGAGTAGAGGGGAACCTTTCTCAACATGCTAACAGCCCTCCTAATACACCTCAGGATGCCATTGGCCTTCTTGGCCACAAGGGCACAGTGCTGGCTCATGGCCATCCTGCTGATCACCAGGACCCCCAGGTCCATTTCCCCTTATGCTGCTCTCCAACACGTCTGTCGCCAACCTGTACTGGCACATGGGATTGTTCTTTCCCAAATGCAAGACTCTACACTTGCCCTTGTTGTATTTCATTAAATTTTTCCCTGCCCAGCTCTCCAGCTTGTCCAGGTCTCTCTGGATGGCAGCACAGCCTTCTTGTGTGTCAGCCACTCCTATCAGCTTCGTATCATCAGCAAACTTGCTGACAGTGCACTCTGGTTCTCTCATCCAGGTCATTTATGAATATATTGAATAATGGTACTGGTCCCACTACCAATCCCTGAGGGACTCCACTAGACACAGGCCTCCAGCCACAACTGACCACAACTCTCTGACTTCTTCCTTTCAACCAATTCACAATCCACCTCACTACCTGATCATCCAGACCACACTTCCTCAGTTTAGCTGCGAGGATGCTGTGGGAGATGGTGTCAAATGCTTTGCTGGAATCAAGATAAACCACATCCTCTGCTCTACCATCATTTATTCTCTTGGTTATGTCCTCATAAAAGACTATCAGGTTGGTTAAACATGACTTCTCCTTGGTAAAACCATGTTGACTGCTCCTAATGACCCTCTTGTCCTTGATAAGCCTTAAGATGGCACTGAGGATAAGTTATTCCATCACCTTTCCAGGGATGGAGGTGAGGATTTCAGATAGGCTTTGGCTTCCTAAGCCCACTCTTCATACTTGGACATTGCCTCTGTAGTTCTCTGGGTCACATGTTCCTGCTTTTACCTCGTTTTTGCTTCCTTTTTAAGTCTGACATTACTCAGGAGGTACTTACTCATTCATGGAACTCAGCCTTTGCTTGATATGACTTGCCACTCAGATTTGTTTTCGTATGTCTCCACAACTTCCCTGATCCAAGCTCCCAACCAGCAGTAAACCCCCTGGACAGTAGGTCAAGTCAGAAGATGGGGCCTTTGTCCTCTACAGCAACGAGTCCCCACTGCTATCCTTGGCTGCACCTGGAAAGCACTTCGTAGTTCCTCAAAGAGCTCCTAAAAGTACCTGATACCTTTCCCAGAGATCAAGAAGATCTTGAAGCAGAACCAGAAACTGCTGCATTAACTTCTAGATCTGTTGGCTGCAGTTAGCCTCTCCAGATACTAATCAACTTTTCCTTGCATTTGCAGCTTGGAGCTGCTTTGCACAGTCCCTGCCTTTGTCCCTTGCACATGACATATGAAATATCAGGAGACCTATGGGTTGTCTCAGAAACTGTGGAAGAGATCTCCAAAAGACTGAGACAGAGAAGAACTGCACTGGTGAGAGGAGTCTGAAAAAGAAGGCTACACAGAGTGGGCCACCTGAAACTAGGAGTCCTGATGGACCTGTGACCTGACACCAGCCTGGGACTTAACAGAGGAAAACAGGTTTGAGTGCAGAAATAGTCAGAAGCAAGACAGAATTACAAATTATGGCTTGGTAGAGATATGCAGAAGACTTTCTGCCTATTAGACCACACATCCTTCCAGAGTCTCAAATCAAGTATTAAGCATCTCAAATTCTACCCATTCAACTCAAATGTCTCTATGCTCAGCTTCTCTATTGCAAATGAGAACAATAATATAGCCCTCATCTCAAGAGCAGTGCTGCGAAAATAAAATTATCAACATTCATGAAACATTCATCTATTCATACCAAGGCTTAGAAATGTGGAATAAATGAGACATGATGTCACACACTGAATAGCTAGAGGAAAATCCAACTACCAAATAGCTGTTCATTAGGTGAACACTATACATTGAATAAAGAAGTGTCCTACAGAATAACTGGGATATCTGATCAGGTAATTACGCCTATGGGATCACAGCAGTATGGAACTGTGCATGTGCAAAACTGAGGTTGAGTTTGAGCCTTAATGTTATTTATTCACAAATTTAGTTTTTGCACAAGAAAAGTGCATATGTGGGTGTATGTATCAATACACATACACATCTATGCATGTGCCTATGGTACATAATAATGCTAACAGCCTCATAAATTCAACATCTGGTTCTAATTAAACTGAAGGGCCTATATAAAGAGCCATATGAAAACATGCAGCTGTAACCTGTTGACCTCCATTGATAAAAAAAAAAAAGTCTCTGTGAAGCTGTGCTTCAACATATCAGGGGACAGTCATTCATTTTTTTCAAAGGTAATCCCTCACAAACCACTCATCCTCTCAAATCTCTACCTGCACACAGTGTTTGCATTAGGGACCTTGATTTATGGATTCCCACTCCTTGGATGGAGAGGCTGACTTCCTGTTGCCGTGGTTACTTGGATCTTGGTTCAAGGTTAAACTACTCCCAAATCAGAATCAGTGGCAGGCACAGCATCTAACAGCCAGGTTATTGACTACTCTAGGATGCTTAAAGGTCAAAGACCAAAGTGCTGCTTACTGCCTTTGGGGTAAGTCAATATTTTCAATATTTTTATTCTGTTTCTTCTAAAGAAGTGGTTGCTGCTCAATTACCACCTATCTAGGTTTAGCAAGGTCACGCAAATCATTGAGGAAAATCCTCTCCTTACAGAAGAGATACAAATGTAATAAATTACTTCAAAGTTTACGTGGCCCAATTGCAACTCATCACAGGTGAACCATGGGTTCAGCCATCTGTCTTTTGTTTTAGGCATTTGGTTTCTTTTTCCTACCTCACCCACCCCACTCAAATTCTCATCTAAATTGAGGAACAGGAATAATTTATTGATCTGGAGCAGCCAATAAGGAAGAACTATTGGGTTTCTTTCACAGATACCAAAATGCAAACAGAGACTCAAAATATACCACTGGAAAACCACGGAGGTGCAGCCATTTGCTCATAAGGCTTTGATTCATGCTGCAGTAGTGGGAGGTCTGTCCCTTGAGTGAACTGACCTGCTGGCACAGTATTATAACTTTTTGTTGGACTTTTCTTCTCATTTGACGTGATCTGTTCAGAAGGCCTTATGTAATAGAACCCCCCAGTTCAACTCATCTTTGAATCAGGTGAAAATAAATCATGTGCAACACCATCAAAGGGGGGTCAGAATTTAAAATACAGATGCACACATCCATGATTTCAGTGTATTTTATACTTTGCCGCTGCTCCACAGAGAGAACAAGATGATATATACAGGTGGCCTGATTCAGACCTTATTTATTGCCTGTCTGTTGATCTTTATGAATTTCCTTCAAATTAGATCACACTTCATCCCATGAAAGACCCATGCCTTAACTTTCATGAGTCCTACTGAGAGCACAGGCAACATTGTGTGCAGAATATTTGGGCTTTTTGGGCAGCAAAGCAAGGAGGAAATCAATCATTATTTGTTTAATCAGAAAGGGAAAGGACAGCTTCAAAAGCAAGGGCAGACATGAAGGAGGTTATCAAGAACCTAAAACAATGATGGCATGATGTGTTGGTTTTGGCTGGGATAAAGTTAATTTTCTTCACAGTAGCTAGTATGGGCTATGTTTTGGATTTGTGCTGTAAACAGTGTTGATAACATAGGGATGTTTTAGTTATTGCTGAGCAGTTCCCTTCAGAGTCAAGGCCTTTTCTGCTTCTCACACCACACCACCAGCGAGTAGGCTGTAGGTGCAGAAGAAGTTGGGCTTGTTCAGCCTGGAGAAAAGAAAGCTCTGGGGAGACTTTATCGTAGCATTTCAATACTTAAAGGGGGCTTATAAGAAAGACGGGGACAGACTTTTTAGCAGGGCCTGTAGTGATAGGACAAGTGGTAATGGTTTTAAACTAAAAGTGAGGACATTTAGACTACATATAAGGAAGAATTTTTTTTACACTGAGGATGGTGAGACTCTGGCAGAGGTTGCCCAGAGAGGTGGTAGAAGCCCTAACCCTGAAAACATTCCAGGTCAGGTTGGACGGGACTGAGCAACCTAATCTAGTTCAAGATGTCCCTGCTCACTGCAGGGAGGTTGGACTAGATGACCTTTAATAGTCCCTTCCAACCCAAACCAAACCATTCTATGATTCTATAAGAAGTTAAGAACAGACACAGCTGGGGCAGCTGACCCCAACTGACCAAAGGGATATCCCATACCATATGATGTCATGCTCAGCATATAAAGCTGGAGGAAGAAGGAGGATGATGTGATGGTGTTTGTCTTCCCAAGTCACCATTACACATGATGGAGCCCTGCTTTCCTGGAGATGGCTGCCTGCCAACGGTAAGCAGTGCATGAATTCCTTGCTTTGCTTTGCTTGCATGCATGGCTTTTGCTTTACCTATTAAAATCTCTTTATCTCAATCCATATAAGTATTCTCATTTTTACTCTTCCAATTCTCTCTATCATTCCACTGGGGGGGGACGGAGCGAGCAGCTGTGTGGTGCTTAGTTGCCTATTGTGGTTAAACCACAACCCATGATTATAAATAAATAATTATAATGAACATAAGTAAAAAAGTGAATCAGGAGAAGCACTTTTCTAGTTCAGGTCAGAAAGTCTGTGTATGATGGAAAACACAATACTGATGTGAAATTGGCTTTTTTCTTAAAGATTTATGAGTCCCCTGATACTTTGGATAAAAAACTGTCATTCTTCATTCACTAGCTAAGCAACTTATGAGCTCTGACTGATAATTAATATATTAATTGTAAAGGCCTAGTCATTATTGTCCTTGTTATTAAGTACTTACGTTACAAGTAATGTGGACTAGCTCCATTGTGCTAGGCTATGTACAAATGGATAATTAAATATCCTTGCTTTACTGTTAAATCACGCTCATTTAGCTTACTGCAGTCATCTGTTTTCTCGCATTGTGTACTTATATGGAAAGGTTCTTGGGCAACATCCACCTTTTCTTCTTTAGTTTGTGTACAGAATCTAGCACAATGTGGAACCCAGGCTGGAACTGCAAGTGCCAGTTCAAAAGAGATAAGAAATGATGATTTGCCATTGGAAAACAGAAAATCAGGTGATAAAAATTGATGTCAGTGAAGCTTCTGGTAGGAAAGATTTTTCTTGAGAGAGTTAATGGCGTTGGATTTCATACCTCCCACAGATTTCTGGAAATCCATGGCTGTACTTAAACTGTTTATGCATCTGACCATTGTTATCAGAAAACTCTTACAGACAATTTTTCTCCGAGTCAGTTTGCACAATGCAGCTACGCAATGCAGCTGCACAGGAATTCACATCTAAACATTAAGTTAGTCATAGCATTTGCATTTTGATAACTCTTCTGTTCTGAATAAAGAACCAGCAGAAACCTCATATCTAGGTGAATCTTTTCTTAAGACTGATTTTTAAATAAATCAGTCAAAAGTTTGGTATTGCATCACATTCCAGAAGGGAAAACTGAATTACTATGTGACAAATGTAGTTAAGAAAAGTAATTATTCTTCTTAAAGTAATATTATTACCTTTCTAACTTATAGAATTAATTTCCCTGGCTTCTATTTGACGTGTATTATCATTTAAAAATAACTGTACTTTCAATGTACAGCACTGCTTTATGGCTTTAAGCCCTTTTATCTTACTCCCTTTTCCACCACCACATTAGAAACTTCAAATTCCACCTTTTCTATGAGGGATTTTCTATTCTGCAGGATGTGTCCCCCTGAATAAAACCAAGTTCCTGTAGAATTTAAAAAAAAAAAAAAAAAAAAATTACTCTCATTGCCAACAGGCAAAAATTTAAGACAGGAAAACTGCTTTATTTCATTCCAGTTATTTTCATTTTTCTTTTTTTTTTTCTTTTTTTTTTTTTTTTTTTTTTTTTTGGTTAGTTTTTGATAAAAAAAAGGAGGGAGAGCAGAGAGAGCCATCATTAGATAGATCTTCTGATCTTTATCTGCAGTAGCACAGTCAGAAGAGCTAATGCTATGATGATAGCTTTGAAATCTCTTAGGAATTGGATAAAGAGAAGCGATAGTGATGAACTCCCAGCTAATAAACACAGAGTGCTTATTTCTGCAGAATGATCAATTTCCAGATGTCCTGAGGCTTGTCTGATACAGTTGATTTACTCATTCTCCCTCACTTCACTAATAAAGCTCAAGTCCAACATCAGATTAGAGAGAAGCCAGATTTCTTAAAGGGGCAGGAGGAGGGATGGCATCATGACACGCAAATGCTGGGAGACACGCTAATCTCTTCTGCCTCCTCCTATAACCACCAAGCTGTCTTAAACAGCTGCCTTGCTCTGCTGAAATCATACACTATTCACTTTGGGTTAGTACAGTAATACAGACAATTAATTTGTTATCTTGTTAGTGGAAATTTAATGCAATGATCTGAAAGAACTCTTATATATTGTGATAAACTTTAGTGCCTCCAGGGCACTTGTCTTCCATAGGACTCATTTCACATCCCATCCATTATGTAAATGAGATGTGGAAATAGTTTAGTTCCCCTAATGTATCTGTACACTGATGGATTGCACAAAGTCAGCCCTACTGAAACTAATGAGGTTAAATGCATCTTGCCATTCCTTTCTACTTGGGTGAATCTCTGCTCCTGAGTTCAAGAAACATGGTGCAAATCTTCCTCTTCACTTCTTTATGAAGATAATTGTGTTTCCTGACAGGGAGCACAGTGGCAACTGCTGCATACCTGAAGCCTCACAAGACATTACTTAAGCAAGCAGAGCAGCTGCTGTTGCTATATGCAGCTGTGGGGTTGTCTGTCGAGGCTTCAGATCATCTTCCACTTTTGGGAGGTGGGACCCGGGACTGCATGGAGTTGCAGGCTGCAGGAATCTGCAGCCTACAGTAACATAAAATGTTTGAAAACAACATAGTTAGTTGTTATTGATGAATGAACTAAACCTAAGGAGGAAAGGGTAAGGAAGAATTATTTTGCTCATCATCAGGATGAGTCTCAAATCCCCATTGGCCTTCCAGCTAGGAGGATGATCAGCTGTAATGTGAAATTTCAAAAGGCTAATCTCCCACCTGTTTCAATCCTATATTTGCAGTGAATTAGACTTCCTGGGAGATGAAGTCTTGAGCTTTGCCTTTTGGTTCTGCTTTGGGATTGTTTTTTCCTCTACTAGTACAAAAAGAATCGTGGAACCTCCATCTCATTCCTTTCCCTCCTGCTCTGGATATTGCCAGCATGAAAACAGAGGGGACTTGAGTCAGGAGATGGAGGGATAAAGGATGTGCAGCCTCAGTCATGAGAGATGAAGTGATGTGTATCTGGAAGCTCACTCCTTCCAGTACTCAAAGATGAAAATTTAATGGAGCTGGTGGAAGCAGTTCCTATTCCAGGGCAGTATGGGACAGTAACCCAAGGGGGCTGTAAGTGTGCTCATACCAGTCTCCTCCAGCACTGCTGCATGCCCTTCCCAGGCTCCCAGTCCTTCAAACAGAGTGGGACTGGGATTAGAAAATGACATGGAAGAAACCACCAAATTTTGTCATGCCAGGAAGTAAGGAACACATAAAATGAAGGTTTCCAGTAGAAGTTGGATCAAAGTAGAAGAACATATTAGTTATATGCAGGTGACAGCAATCAATAAATCTAATGAGAGAAAAGTTCAAGGGTTCAATTCAAAGTCAAAGGCTTCAGGATCCCAGGTGCTGTGAATACAGATTTAAGCTAAAGGGGCTTGCTAATGGGTTCAGAGTCAAAGCTTTTTCCTGCCCAGAGCCTGAAACTTTTAGTGGAGCAGAAAGTTGCAGTTTACAGTTGTTGGAGACTGACAGAATCAAGAAAAACAGGACAGAGACCGATGGTGTTGGAAAAATGAAATTTGCCATGAAATATCTCAGTGAATGAATCATTTAATACACAGTGATGAAGAACTAAATTCTCTCACAGAGGGGGAAGGAGAAAAATTAAAATCTTTCAAGGAAGTGAAATGAAAAAGAAGTGTTTGAAGGAGGATGGTTAGGTGGAAAAGTGAGCTAAAAGGTTCTTTCTAAGGCATAAAAAGCCATTAGGTTTGCTGAGGGGCAGAAATAAAAAGACTTGCAGCTAGGAGCAAGGAACTACCCAGACCTGAGTAGTCACACTGAGATGAGCTGTCATAGTGGATGAGGGTATGCTCACTGGGGAGGAAGGAAATGGAAGATAGGCTTTCTTTCTCAAGAACACAGCTGAGGAAAGACAGATGAGGAAATTTCAGTCGGTAAGTAATGAGAAAAGTCAAGGGTGGTGTTTTGAGTTGTTGTTTTTCTTAACAACAGGGATGATCATTTTTAAATGTGGCAGATAGAGCTGATATTCCCTAGGTAAATGGAGTTGGGAGCAGTTCATATTTATCAAAGATTAAATGGGACACTGACAGCTCTGGTAGGAGAGTGCTGGCATGAAGCATGAGCAGAAGAGTTGAGTTGCTAGTGGAGGGAGGATGAATGAGGCACAAGGGCTAGGCTGGTGTAATGATGGGAGTAATTTTTCAGGCACAACCAGTGTACAAAAAGCCATGAAATCTGAGAGAAGTTAGCAAAATAATTAGTAGAAATTTTGCTGAACAAGTTTGACTAAGAGACCTCCACTGAGACAAAAACAGGTCAATGTTCCTCCAGTGAGGTAAGGCTTCATTCTCCCAGTGTATGTATCCAGCAAAAGACAGTATTTGTATGATGCCTAAATTCAGCTGATATATTTTCTCTTTCTAACTGAAATGATATATTTGTTATAAATATGTTATATTTATAAACACCAATTTAAGTAGTCCCGTGGTGATGTCTGTGTTAGAACAGTAAACATTAACAGGGAAACTGCTCGAACCCAGCTAACCATACTGTTACATAAAAGGAAAACAAGAGAACCAGGTGGGTACCTCCACCATCTAACTTAGTCCAGTAATTTCTGAACTGGTCCCCAGAGGTGTCCACACCTTTCTACTCACCACAGCTGCAAGGGAAGGTGGCTAAGCTGTGGTGGTAGGCACTTGGGGACAGGTAGGATGAGGATGGGCTGAAAGTCAGGGAGCTGATAAGAACATCCAAGAGTGCTGACTTCCAAGTTAGCATTCTCCCTACTGGGCAGCCTAGTAATTTCATTTTTCTTCTTTATCTGTAATAAGCTATGCCCCAGATCATACAATAAGAAATACTTTGAGTATGACATGCATTTGAAGTAAAATCTCAGCACTTAATAGAAGTCCCCATATACCCTGCAATCTAGGAGACTATAACAGAGGAGTTTTTATTTTTAGAAGGTTTCATGCTGGCTTTGTTTTAATAACTGAGTCCATTCATCCCACTTTAATGCTGATTTATCACTAAAATGAGTGCTTGCTTTATCAGCACCAGAGATGAAAAATAATGCACACTGGGAGTGCATATATCATTCTTCTCTCTCCTTTTCTGTATTTCAGATCAATAGATATGGAGTATTTTTTTACCTTTTGTTCTGTAAACCACAGTAATTGACTGCAATATGAAAACTGAAGTTATTTAAACAGATGCATAGGTAAGATCATAAGTGTTATTACCAATTAACCTCAGCAACAAAGAAGTGTAATAGTTATCTAGCATTATGGTAGATAGGACTTTTAATTGTTGCCTTCTTCTAATGGCATTCTGAAAACAACTAAAATATTTGAAAATTATCAAACAGACTACAATGTTTGACTTTATTTGAAGAGCGCCGGGTTACTGCAAATGGAGGAAAAGCAGACAGACAGATCTAGAATTTGGCATTTTCCTTAATTTCCTCCTTTCCCTTGTATTGTATTAAAACCTCAGTGATATGGCATTTCTCTGATATGAACTTAGTGTAAAATCTTTGGATTTTACATATTTTTTCAAAGGAAAATTCTGAGAGAAATACTATTGAGAGTGGTTTTCATTAAAATTCTTGCTGGAGACTGCTTCCTATAACAGTGTAAGAAGGATGGCAGGGAGACCACATGTAATAAGGTCAGAGAGTGCCTCTGTAAAGTATAGACACAAGAAGGGATCTGACTGATGAAGAAGAGGTTAAAGAGGTGAAGAGTGCAAAGTGGAATGAAATAGGGAAATAGATGGAAATAGGAGACAAAGAATAGATTGGAAAGAAGCTGGAGAAGGGAAATTGCTTATTACAGCCATGTGTGAAAAGCAGATTGACAAGAACCAGAATAAAGAACATACTGGGAAAACCCTAAATGCTCTTAACCGCTGACATTTGGAGTTATGCTATCAAATTGAATGCTGCACATCTATGCTTGAGCCACTCTAAATCTCCAGAGTGCTTTTCTGCACAGCTTTGGTGCCAGCCTGTCTTCAGTTTTCACATTTACTGGAGCCAAAATAGGATATTTTAGGTTTTTCAACCAATGAACTTCTTTCCACATAGCCTTACATGCTTGTTTTGTAGCACTAGGCAGACAAAACACAGAAAGGTGTATCAGAGTAGGAACATGTTTCCTCTAAGCATACACTCGAAGAGAGCGTCATGATGGACCAAAGATGATACAAGCAGAGTTTTTCTTTAATTATGATTTCTTTCCTGGGGTACCAGAATTCCATCATTAAAAAGGAATGATTTAACAGGAAATATGCTGAAATGTTAATTCTGACTGAGACTTTCGTCAGGCCATCAATTATGGAAAAAACAATGAAATTGAGTAAACTGCCAAGCACATGCTCTCCAACCTTTACATTTGAAATTAAGTAGATGATACATTATTTGCCCGGCACTCCATGTCCCAGTACAGATTTACCTAAGGATATGTTTCAGTTTCAGGCAATTGTTTGCAAAAGCTGGCCTTGGAAGTTTTGCAGAAAATCTAGAATTCTGGGAGGAAGAAGTCTAAAGGGATTTTATTTAGCAGTTTGGGCATGAAAAGGCACTCAGGCCTTGTTCTCTCCTACTGGGACAACTGCCCAGTAAAACAGCTCAATCAAATTCAATATTTTGAATTTTGTCTTTGAAAACAAATCTATGGATTTGTACTTACACCATCCTGATGGAGGATTTTTTTAATAACTCACGTGGTTGCAACCTGGATGCCTAAATGAGAGCTATGTGTCTAAGCTGCCATGACAGGTAACACAGCTCAAATTAATACAGTCAGAAGAGCGGAGTGGGTGATTAATCTGAAAAAGTAGGGTCTGCTTTAGTCCAAGATTAATTACTTTCAGGCTCCATTGGCTAAACTTTCAGTGACTATAATGAAAGATGGGAAACCTAACTCACATAGTGATCTTATGTTGTAGACACCCAGATTTGAGTGAGGTGATCCACCCTCCCCCCAAAGCTCTTTGGCCAAATCACAATCTTTCCCATTTAAATTCCTCCTACTCAAATGGAGAGGCTCAAATATGGATGGTGCATCCCTGGGCCAGGAGTGTAAGCTCTATACAGGCACCTGGTTGTATTTGAAATGCCCTGAGGTATTCAAAGCATCTGAGGGAGGCTGGCAGATATGATAAAGGGCTTCAGGCAAGACCTCTGCCCTTCTGCAAGAGCAGCTGGAGGCCAGGCAGGATATCCTAGGCATCTCAAATGACAGTTGACAACTATGTGTGGGCAAATGAATCGAGCCCTGAGCCTTCATTTTCGCTTGTCCCAAAGTCTCTTGTGGGTAGGGAAATACCTCATCATTGTAAATATCCCCTTGTCACCAATGAAGGAGAGGCACAAACATGCCCTGTCAACTCTTCCGTAAATTAGGAAGCAAAATGGCTGTGATGCAAGGCATCAAATTATACGTGCAGTAATTTTAAAACCATGGAAATTTCTCATGATCCTTTAGGATGGATTTGTTACTCCAGAAGAAAATCAGAAATAGTTTTTTCTGTCCTATGACAAAGGCCTTTTGAAAGACATTATGAAGGAGTACATTTTACTTCTCCTAGTACATTTTATTTACATTTTACTTCTCCTAGTAAACAAAGTAAATAATAGTAGTAGTAATAATAATAATGATAATAATAATAATAATAATAATAATATAACCACCCAGTAAGCAAGACATTAAAAATTGCAGGTGACAGAAAAACACAGGAACTTACAAGACACAGCTCTGTAATTGCTAGTATGTACAGAAGGAATCAATGAGATAGATATAGCCTATCCAATAAATACAAGAATAAGCCACCCCAAGTGCATAATTCTCTTCATCTGTGTTTGAAGCTAACTCAAAGCAAAGAGGGCAAAATGTCTCAGAATGATTAGACAACTAGCTAAGCTTAACATTTCCTCCCCCCTCTTGTTTAGCCATTCTTCATTGTTCATCTAGTGATGAGAAAAGTCTCTGGAAGCAAAACTGTCATGATGGCTTACACAGATATATCACTTAAATCCAGCTCAACCTCTCAAAAAAGCCTCTAAAGGAAGCCTAAGTTATGGTTAGGTCTTAAGCTGGGTTTCTCCACAGGAATTTCTCTCCTTGCCACAAACAGAAGAGCTATTTCATCTAGAGATGTGAATCCTCAGACGTGGGAAAAAAAACCCCACAAAATGCCAAAGACTCATCAGTAAAATATCTTCATTGATGAAGATGAACTGTTTCAATGAAGAAAAAAAATGTTTAGCAACTGCTGGGCATTTTCAGGGCTTGCTTTGCTATTTCTGTATAGCTCTGTGACTGTTTCTCATTCTAGGAGTTAAAGAAGAAGAAAAAAAAAGTCTTCTGTTTTTTGAAATGATCTGGAACCACTTGGCATGTGACTCCTGAAGTGTTTAGCACAGTCTTACAAAAACGTCATGAAAATTTATCAGCCTAGGCCCCAAATCCACTTGCCTGCCTTGTATCATCAGTCATCATGCTAATGAAAATACTAATGATGTTTCAATTGCATTTCAAGAGAAATGAGCTGCTTCCACTGAACAGGAATTATGAAAAAAAAAATACACAAAGAGTATATCACTCTCCCTTTTAATTATTATTAATTAGATTAAGCGTTTGGCTTCAGTGAAGTCTGGGGTCCCACTGTAGAAGTCATGGTAGACACAAAAAGTGAGAAACGGGCCACATCACTAAACAGGGAAAAGCAACACAAGAGGTAAGAACAGGAAATGGAATGGGAAACAGAAAAACTCAAAATGTTTTCAAGTCACTCAATGAAGTCTAAGTTAAGTTATTTTAGGACTTTAGATGAGCAAGAGAGAGAAGAAGATATCTCCAGAGATTAACTCACTCCATCTGGGCTAGATGCCTATGTTGGGTACAATCAACTGCCCCTGGGGGTACCCAGATTGGCTAGCTCAGACTCAGGCATCAGACTTTCAGAAGTCAAGGTATGGCCATATGAATCACAGGCAAAGCACCTTCCTGCCACCACACAGCAGGTCAGTAAGTGATGCAGCTTCACTTTCCTGTTTCCCAACCTGATTCCCTATCATAGCTGCTGTCTGGGGGTTATTGCTAGGATGGGTGAAAGCAGTACCTCTCTGGAGCACTGGGGCTGGAGAAACAGGTGGTTGAGTTACCCAGGTAGCACCACATATCCTGGTCTTGTATTGCCAGGAAGCAGCTGGACAAGAGGCCCCTGGCAGATGAAGGTGTCAGTAGGTGGTGCTGATGACCAAGGGGTGCAAGTCCTGATTTCACCGCACTATTGCGGCTTGATAATGTGCAGGACCTGTTCCCTCCTGCAGCTCCTTTTCCCTGGAGATCATACATATTCATCACATTATCTTCACTGACTGGTGAAGTCACCATATTTTCTCCCCCTGTCCTG
>NW_010321280.1:117004-135960 GCF_000700745.2 Antrostomus carolinensis
GGTGGGTGTCTGGCAGCCGGCCAAGGTCAACCTACCAGGGTAGGGGACAGAGAGGGTGATGCTCTTAGGAGGTCTTGTGCCATTGGGTGCCATGGTCTTACAAAGGAGAATCTGTGACAAGAACAGTAGAATTATAGAATGGTCTGGGTTGGAAGGAACCTTAAAGATCAACTAGTTGAGGACACCTCCCACTAGACCAAGTTGCTCAAAACCTGGCCTTGAACACTTCCAGGGAGGGGTCCTCCACAACTTCTCTGGGCAACCTGTTCCAGTGTCTCACCACCCTCACAGTGAAGAATTTCTTCCTAATATTTAATCTAAATCTAGTAAAATCTAAAGAAGCTGGGATGTGTGGGACAGCAAAGAGGGTCACTTGCTCCCAGGCACAGTTTCTGCTCTGTGGTTTGGGAAAGCACAGGCACTAAAGCAGCTGCCTGTACCACTGGGTGAGCGGACCTGACAATCCAGGGGATGCTTGCCAGGTCTGATCCTAAACCAAACACTTTACATTTTGGAAATTTTGGAAACTTTTGAGCAAAATGATGAAGAAGGGGATGTAATGCCTTTCCTGAAAAAAAGACAAGCAAAAAAGTGACCCTGGAAAGCCATAGTAGTTCCCATGTTCCAATCTGCTCTGCCATGAAACCAGAACAAATAGGCTGCAGCATGCTTTAAAGAGTCGATTATAAAACACCCCATCAGAACATAAACATCCCACATCGACAAAGTAATCTCTGTGGATCTCAGTGGGCCTGACCTGCTGCTGCCCTCTTCCTTGTATAGTCATGAATACAAATGCAAGGTGAATGCCGGCTGCCTTCTGATGTGGTGACATTTTACAGCCATGTTACTGATGTCAACAACTGCATGAGGGAGCAGAGAATCAGATTCAGGATAACCACTCGCAAAAAATAGAAGAGCAGGCTGAAGGCATGTTTCCAAGGAGTTTAGGTATTTCAGAACTGAAGCTTACAGGGCTAAGTCGATCCCTCCTGCACTCCCACATTTACTTAGGGAAGTCTTGTACTTTACACTGAGCTATAATTCATCGTTTGAACAGACGCTGCCCTATCTCAACAGGAGAGCTATTCTCCATTCCTGCCATTTCACTTTGTGAGTACTAAATCAGTGAGGAGAAATACCTCCCCAGCAAAACTATTCAGAAATCTTTGGAGATCAAAGCCTGCAAGTTTTGCCTGTATGCAATGGGAGAAAAAATTATTACTTCTGTCTCATTCCTTTCAAACTGTCCTTTCTCTTTTTAAGTAAACAAACAAATAAACAGCAAATGCCCTATTCCCACCTGGCATTAGTGCAATGTTATGTTTGAGGCTTTAAAAGCGTAAAAGTCAAACCATTCAAAATGATGGGTCCCGAAGCAAATGTAACATGGTCCCAAGGGTACCTACGTAGTGTATGGTATTGCTGCACATGGTATTAACTTTTATGCCTCCGTCTATATATGCAATGTGGCTCATTTATAGTTGCTCTGGGAACCACTATGTTTACATAAATTTTAATTTCCTGTGTTTTGTTTGTTCTCTTTATCATCTTTCTAAAACAAAAAATTTCCTTGTGAATTTTAGTGCTCAACCAATTATCTGCAGATGGAGGCACGGGAGAATTGACATCCTCTGATTTTTCCATGTGGCCCTGGCAATATGCCTCCACTTTGGTTTGGATCCATTAGAAACTGTGGAGCTCCAGCAGTGGCGCTGTATTTCTACCAGACCAGATCTGTTCCCACGGGTCATGGTGATTTTGGGCCGCTGTCTCCTGGGATCTGTCCAAAACCTTCCTGCTGAGTTGACATGGGACATATTTACTAGATCATAACTCATTTTCCTGTTTTTGCTTTCCTTTCAAATGCATGCAGCTTGTGAATTGAATGAATCTGGTGGTTCATTCCATACAAACACACTTGAGTCATATGTCTTCAGATTTTGGTGCGAAAGCATTTTGCCACCTGCTCTGATAACTAAAAAGAAGTGTTTACAGCTGCTTGAAATACATCTTTTGTTCAAGCTTGCAAAACCAGTGCCTTTCTCAGGAGAGATCTGGCAGCACCTTGTTACTAAAGATTACTATAAAAGATTAAAACCTTAAAGATGCCAGTTGCAGGGAAAAAATCCTCGTGATTGCCTAGCTACAGATTAATGCAGTGATCTTAATGAACTGTTAATTAAAATACAGCATCGACAGGACCAAGCCTTGTTACTATTTTTTAGGGAAACAAAGAATAACAGATAAAGTCAAATTATAATAGGTCAGTGCAGCAATTCCAGGAAAAATATGGCAGTTCTCGGCAGCTGTGATAGGAATCCTTCCTCTTCTTGAATAATAAAGGCTTTTGCTAATTTTAACCAGAGCCGAATCTGAAAAACCTGCAGTTGCGTGTGACTCAGAGAGCCCCAAGGGAACGGGAGGTGGGGGGAAGATGTGTGTGTGTGTGTACGTCTGTGTGTATAATCTAACAGTGCCCAGAGGTTTTGAGATCTCGGACCACTTCAATCGCACAGGCCAGATTCATTAAAAACCCTGGCTACATTCCAGCAGTTAAAATTGAAGCAGCATATTTATTGCATTTTTCTCAAATAAATCTGAAAATGTGTGAATCATATCCCTTGGAGAGATGGGGAGAAGAAGTAAACAGTCTCGGGCTCACACTTGGAAGAGGGGTATGATGAAGAACAAAGATGAGGGAGGGTCATCATCACAGGGCACTGTAGAATGCCTGTCGAGTCAGAGGGTTTGGGAGGCTGAGGGCTCAGCCACCATTTTCTCCACTGCTGTTATTCTGGCCTCAGATCGCCTGTTTAGTTTCCCCTTTTTTATTTATACCTGTGCACAC
Organism: Antrostomus carolinensis; assembly: GCF_000700745.2. NCBI lineage: Eukaryota > Metazoa > Chordata > Aves > Caprimulgiformes > Caprimulgidae > Antrostomus > Antrostomus carolinensis. The sequence goes on from NW_010321280.1 coordinate 119,856, forward strand.
ATACACTCGTGTGTGTATATTTTAAAGAGCTTCTTAGCTTATGCAACTCCACTCTGCGGTTCTCTGTGGTTTTCCAGATGCTGTTCATGACGCTGGCACCTCACCCCAATTGCAGCTGCGTTCAGCTGGGATTCAATTACAGCCTGTCTTGCAAAGGCAGATTGGTTTTTCAAAGATAACATATTTTGGGGAGGGATTTTTTTATTTATTTCCCCAACCAAAAAGCAATTTTTATTAAGAAAGGAGAGGCATGACTTGCAGCTTGATCTTGCCAGGTGCTGAATGCCTCCAGGCTGGTCCTCAGCACCCTCAATATTGTTTTACTTCAGCACTTTTTAGAGAGTACACAGCAACCTGCAGGGTTCAATTCTGTGAGATTAAAGTGCTGGCAGAAAAGGCTCCAAGCCTGCTGCTGCTCCCGTGGGGAAACTATCAGAAAGGGGTATGTAGATAACCAGTTTTCTCATGACTTATTTTGCACAGCAATGAGCTTAAAATTAGCAAATCTAATCACTGATTTTCTTTTGGACAGATTTTTTAAGGAAAGGAGAGTAGATAGATGTTGCAAAAACAGGAGGTGATTGAATAGTCCTTCAAGGCCTTCTCTGCACTCTGGACCTTCTTCTGCCCCAGGCAGTGTGTAGTTTCCCCCCAGGTGATGTTGTGCAGAGAGGAGTCCCATGGCTTGGCTGGGTGGGATGCAAGTGGCATGGGAGGTGAAGGGGGATCAATGCTGATGCCCAGAAGCTTGATGTGGCTGCACTACAGGCAGGGTGGGAGGGAAAGGACAGGTTTGCAGGGCTACAGTGTACCCTCAAAGAATAGTGTTGCGATTAAGAGCACAACCCAGGAGGACAAGGGCTGGAAGGGTGGAGAGATGACAGGTTTTAAGCTTCCAGTCCTTGTTTTCACTTAACCACATTTTCCTATTGAATTATTTGCTGCACTAATGAACACAAATTAATGATGCTTCCTTCCAGCTTTGGATGGTGCTCAAAGAGGCTGAATGCAGCACTAGGGCTCGGGACACAGGCACTACTGCTTCAAGAGCATCCCGGAGAATCAAACAGAGAGAAGTCATACATCATCTATTCCTGATTTAGGAATGTGGTGGATTAACCCTGTCTGGATGCCAGGTGCCCACCAAGCCATTCTGTCACTCCCTCCTCAGCAGGACAAGGAGGGGTGAAAATAAGATGGAAAAAAAAGAAATCATGGGTGAAGATAAAAACAACTGTTTAACAGAAGCACAAAGCAAGGGCTGTGCACAGAAGCAAAGGAAAAACAAAATATTTACTTTCTACTTCCCATCAGCAGGGAATGTTCAGCCACTTCCTGGGAAGCAGGGCTTCAGTACATGTAGCAGTTGCTCTGGAAAAGCCACATTGTAAATAATGAATGCCCTCCCTTCCCCCTCTGTTCTCCTAGCTATATTTCTGAGCAGATGTCATGTGGCATGGAATATCTCTTTGGTCAGTTTGGGTCAGTTGTCCTGGCTGTGTTCCCTCCCAAGATCTTGACCACCCCCAGCCTATTGCAGGGGTGGAATGTTTGAGAGTCAGCCTTGATGCTGTGGGAGATCTGCTCAGCAGTAACCAAAACACTGGTGTGTTATCAACACCTTTCTAGCTACTAATACAAAACACAGCACTATGAGGGCTGCTGTGGGGAAAATTAACTCCGTCTCAGACAGACCCAATACAAGGCAACAAAATAAGCAGCCTTATTTTTGTGGATGCCAGTTGCCCATGATGACTGGTGAAATCCTCAAGAGCAGTTGATAGCAGGGACCTTGGCAACTCAGGTGATAAAATGTGGAGTTTTGGTGGCCAATACTGTTATAGGCACTTTTTGGCAAGTGCTGGTCGAAATTCTCCTGCCTCAGTCAGTTTCCCCTATCTGTAATAGAAGCAGAACACTTCTTATCTCAGCTATGGGGCTGGCATACTACTTGTAAGTACTATGAAGATGAAAAAAAATTGCTTGCTCCAAAGAAGAGACAGTGCTTAGTAAATGAAAGTACGCTCAGGTTGTTTGCTCTTTTTGGAATCAGACAAGGAAATAATAATAGCCTTATTTATTACTTGTGTACAGGTCTATCTTTCCTCAGTCCTTCTATATGTGATTTATTTGCATGCCATTAAATCCAACTGTCCTTTTCCGAAACATATTGAAGTCCATTGGGTGCAGGGAAAGCAGCTTTAGCACAAAAGAGGAGAATAGACCTAGGAAATACAAGTGCACAGTTTTGATGAAGGAATTTCTTCACATTAACAAAGACCAAATAGGTAAGGCAGACAGAGCAGCAAGGAGGGCAGTGCAGGCACAGTGCAGCAGCAGAGACCCTCAGTATGTGTCCGCCTCGTGCTACTGAAGGGCTGATGGAGCACTGAGCTTTTACTGCCTGTTTGATGTATTTAGATGCAGTGGGAAAGCTTACAGGGGCCATGAAGATATCATGCTACATTAAAGAGATGCAAGAGTGGCCTGCAGCTGAGAGCAGCTCAGTGCAGCTTCTCCAAGCCCACCTGGGGAGCTCCTTCTGCAGATGGATCCCATGGCCCCAGGCACAGGTAGTGAGGAGACAGATGGAGCTGGTGTTTGCTTTGCAAAACTTCACTGCTTGGGGTTTGGTTTTGGGAAAGAGCATCCAGTGGTGGTTCAGATCGATCTCTGGTTTAATTTGAATCCTAGTGTTTAATAATAGCTTTGCATGTGTCTCATAGTGCCTTTTGCTTGAACAGTGCAAAACATTTTCATGTATATTAACAAATGTGGCTATCCAGAACCCCTGGAGGTGAGAAACATGATCCCTATTTCTAGTGAGTGAAACTAAGCAATCTCATTGAGTTTGTATCATTATTTCTCTTGAGTTTTAGCAGGGAGGCATACACTGTACCTAAAAGCAGACTTTCTGTATTATACCAGTAACATCTTTGAGATAAAGACAGAATGTTTAATTCCCCAAATAATCTTTCCTTTTCTAATTAGTGAATCTGAAGTCACAAAGAGTAATTGAAGGTCCATTCAGCTGGTCCTAGGGGAGCATCGCCATCATAGCAGGGGGATGCTGACATGAGAGTCAGTCCCCAGGATCGGGGAATAAATGCAGGATTTGATCCACAGAGGAAGAAAACACTGCAGACTCATCATCCCTGATGTTGATTCTACGTGGTGCTAGGAACACCCATTAATAATTATTTTAATGACCTGACCCTCAAGTACACTAAATAAAATGTAGTACAAAGGAGGAAAAGGGAAGTTATTTACCCTTCCTGTACTAGGCACATAGAGCCTGTACCTCTCCATTGCCTGTACTGATATATCTATACCTTCATATTGCTGATTACCTAGCAGACTGCTAAAAGCGTCTCGGTTGTTGCATGGTTTTTGACATCAGAACACCTACATAATCAGTTTTACTTTGTAAAAATAATATTAACCAAAAAAACTCAGCCCCAAACATAGGGCATAAATCTCTGATTGTGTTGACAAGGAGGAATTTAGGGTAGGTAAGGAAATATTGTCTAAATATTGGCTCATCTGACTTCTGGAATGTGTTTAATAAAGACATGTTTCATGATGGCACGGTCCAGTGTCCACTAAAGCCTTGACTGGATTTCTACTGACTGTAGTGTGCTTTGGATTTGGCCTTAAATGAATAAACTAAACAACTACTTCATTAGCTTGATGCACGTGTATTTAGTTGAAAGGTTTCCACTAAATGGAGGGAGAGTTGTGAAGCTAAATCTCCAGGCGTGACATCAAAGATTTGGCTAGAGAAACATAATTATTAAGGCTAAGTAGGACTTTAGCAAACACAGTTTAAAAATAAAAGCAAGGGTCTTGAAATGCAATGCCAGCTCTCTGCCAATTCCCTCCTCCCTCATCACATATATTTTCCTTTAAGGAAAAACAAAAGCTCGCAGACCACTTGTGTGGCATGTTATTTGCTGCCTGCAAATAGAAACAGGCATGTTACAGGCCTCTGAAAAATGCAGTTTGTAACTGTAAGACCAATTGACCCTCAACTGCGGTGGCTCTTTGTGGCCCCCACATGCAAACAATCATCTATTGATTCCCAAGGCCTTCAGCTTCAAACCCACTCTTGTTTTCAAGAGGCTTCCAGTTGCAGGCAAGACACTGCCCTTGCTAATTCTCCCTGCCCGGAGGCTGCTCGGTGTTTCTGCTGCTCGCTTGAAGTGTTATCAAAATAACGACGGCTTGCAAAGCAGAATTACTGAATGTTGGTTTTTCACTGTTTTGGAGTAAAGGCAGTGAACTCATAGTTGTACAAATGGGCTTTTATTACTGCCCTCTTTGCACATCTGTCAGAAAGAATATTGAGGAATATGATATAGGGGATATACAGCACCAGGAGGAGGGATAGAGCAGATCAGCCACCACCGCAATGTTTCCCAGGGCAAATTTCAGTGAATCAAAGGCCACCGAGGAAAGCTGCTTAAACCTCTGGGTTGTCTATAAGAACATTATTGTACGTATGCTGCAAACAAATCCGCTTTACGGGCTACAGGGAAGACAGGGAGGCACCTTACAGAATGAGACTTGAAAAGGAAATGCTCTCCAACAATATCTCAGATCTTCATCACAACAACAAAAAAGTGCATTTCCATTGCCTCCTTCATTTCAAAGTTTTGGTATAGCACCAAAGAGCGGGTGTGAGGTACACAGTAGTTGTGCAGCACGCACAACACCACTACACCAGCAGTTTGGGATGGGCTGCAATCATAATATGCTGGCTAGGAGAAGGTGGCTTAGGGTGTCATGGGCTGGGATAAAGCTGGTGACTGTACTCTTGCCTGGCCAAGGAAGCAACTTGTCTTGTCCAAGCAGAAAGGATTTGTGTTTTTGCTGGTACATTTAGGTAGATTAATATCAACTAACTGGAAGTGCCTGAACGTTAGGTGGGTATGGTCAGAACTTATGACTCAGGGTTTGGACATGTGTATCTCAACATGGAGATTCCATTAACTCCTCTCCATGGGCTGTAATTACTGACCTATCCACTTGTCATTAGCCTCTCTCATCCCAAAGGAAGCAGTCCTTAATCGCTACTGCTGAATGAGACCTTGATGGAAAATGGCACATTACTCCTAGTGTGAGTCACTGCAGCAACCTAGAGCATTGACTTGGCATGGACTCTGGGGAAGATGCAGGATCTACTGAATCTCTAACAATTAAAGTCATAACCCTCACTCCCTTGTGGTGTTTTTTCCAGGTAATTATGGGGCTGCACTTTACTAAGCATTTGATAAATTGAACACACAGGGGGAAGGGAAAAAAAAAAAAAAAAAGAACCTGGGTTTGAGTAGAAGAGCTAATAGGTGAGCACTGAAGGAGAGTACCTCATGGGCTAGGAAATATTAATTACTTCTTAAGGACCTGAACTTCCTAAATGTTAAATATCTCCCAACAGATACAATTAATGTTTTTGGTAGAAAATGGTAGCCCTTACTTTCCCCTTGAAAAGGCATCCAACAAACTCACAAGAACAACAAATAACACAGTCAAAAGCAGAGGAGCTGTGGCTACTTACAATGAAGGAGACACAAGATAATTTGCTTGTTTGTTTGACTGAATGTTACTGTAATAAAAGAGAACTGGACAAAGATTGCAAGGAAAGTCCAGGTGGTAATCTGAGCATCCTATTCTGACCAGCATGCAGACAGACCATGGTAAGAGAAAAGCCACACAAACAAATACTGCCAGCTACTGCAGCCTCAACATCTTCTAATTTTATCGCACCACGTTTTTATTAAAAGCAGAAACTTCTTGAAATGAGTGGTAACTGCATGTCAGATGTCTTTAAAAAAAAACAACCCAGAGTTACCTGTGATGTGGATGGGAAAAAAGTACTTACTGCACCCTGGAAATACTTGAAACAAGTTGAATACAGTGGAACCTGTCTTTTTCATATTTGTAAATATTGAAAAAAACCCCGAATCAGTCTCCAAATTGCTGTTGCATTAAAGTGTTAGGAATGTTTGGAGTTTTACAGCATTGTTAGGACATTGGGATCAATGTCTTCAGATGATAATTCCAGAGAAGGAGGAGGCCTCAGTGAAGTGCTTTACTGGGAGGCTGTGGAAGAAATCAAGTTTATCTGCAGTAACCCTGAAAGATTATGTTTATGGGGCTCCAACCTTTTCTGGAACCTCCTATAGGAGGGGAGCAGCATGACTGAGCCTGCAGTATAGACCTTCTCCTCTGCATTCCGGTATGCTCTGTGTATCATCATGGTGGGAAGACAAGTCCTACACTTCTGCACTCAGGAAGAAACAGAGGTGTTGGGGAGGTGTTAGTGTAAATGGTGGGTGTGTAAGGAGATATTGTTGATTGCTTTCATAAATGAGCACAACAAAAGTCTGTCATCAGATCAGTCAGAAAGGGTCAGAAAGTTGGAAAAACTGTCCATGAGGCATCAGATCCTAAGTTAGACAAAATGGAGGTTGTGCTGTTTGGATTTACAGAGGAGGTACCTACAGACAGATTTTTGGGCTTAGCGGATCAAAAAATGGGCTTTCACAGATTTTGAGTGATGCATAGGCTAGTCTTCTCCAGTGTGATACATACCATCCCCTTGAACTAAAATGTAGTCAAAAAACTCGTAGGTGAACACATTATTACTTCCCCCCAAAGACTTTCCAGGGACTATTCTTATCCTCCAGCCTGCATTTTGTTCCTTACATTAAAATCACACTCCAGGACTGACCTGGTCTGTGTCTGCCTCCAAGGGGAGCAATTACTGACGCTCACAGTTCATTTCCCACATTTCAGATGCCCTTGCTCTTTTGCCCTGTAGGAAATGAGGTAGAGAAGGGAGGCTGAGACCAGCGTTACACATTGCTAAGGACAAACCACCTTCCAGACCACAGAGTAGTTGCTTTCCCCTAAGAACAGATTTCTCACTTGATATCATTCCTGCAATCATTGACTGACTTGTGTTGAAGGGATATTAGGCCAAATCTCTGACACTGGATCTCTTCTCAAGATGCAGGTTTTGATGGAGGAAGGTCAAGGTCAGTGTAATTGGTTGCTGTAGTAATCCTACAGCTTTTTTTTTTTTTTTTTTTTTTTCTTTTCTGGAAGCTTCCCATCTCATTCCTGAAGCTAACTTGACACAATTTGTATAGTTTGTTTATTCTCAAAGCCCAAATTTCATAAGAGAAGAATGATGAAACTATTGCAACATAGATTCCCCAAAGAATCCGGGTTACAGAAATTGAAATGCAAAAGAAAATAAATATATATATATATGTACACACACTTAGGCTTAGAATAATTTTCACCCTTAACAATCACCATGAAAATTAAATAATACTTTATTTACTTAGACTCCACAGACCATGGCAAGTGGGAGGAAAAAACAAGTTATGTCTGAACATTAATATCTTTGTTTCAACTCAAAGTCTGTTTTTCCTGTTTGGAGTAATATTTGTCATTTACTTAAAACCTGCACTATAACAAGTTTCAGACTTGTTTTTCTTCAGTGTTCCTTCCATAGCCTCTTCTTTTCTTTCTTTAACTGTTTCACAAGTTCCCAAAGAAGATGACATCAGTTCAGAAACAGGAGGCCTGAGCCCTTGCTACTTTTGGAGAGCAAAGTGTCTTAGCACAGAAGTTGGAGAGGGAAGAAGACAAAAAGCCACAACTGAATGTCCAGGGATCCTGTGGTTATGACTTGTCTGCCTACTAAAAATGCTGTTCCTCATTTTCTGGTGTGTTCCTTGAAAGCATATATGCCTGCGTTGGTGGGTCTCGACAGTCCAAGTTTAGGTCAGATATATTAGAAATGGAAAAGCTGTATTAGCTCATCTAGCCAATCCTTCCAGCCATCCCAGAATAGGTCAATCCATTCAGCCTTAAATGACTGGGCTTCCCCAACTTCTCTGAGGGACACTATTTCAAAGTCTGATAGGTTTTCCTTGTACGAGCCTCTCCTGATGTTAGATTAATTTAGTTTTGGTTATTGAAGGGGAGGGCTTAAAAATTGTCTTCTGATGTGGGAAGGACAGTGCTGCGAGTGCTTAATTTGAAAGAAGATATTTTCTCAAGCTGCCAAGCATCTGCAGAAAAGGGCTTTTAAAGGACCCTCTACTGGGCAAGCAAGGCACTCGGCTCTTTTGAAAGGTTGTTTTCATATATGTGTATATATATAGATGGATATAGGTTTGTAAATATATACACATTTATATGTAAAATAAAAATTATGAGTTATTAAAAGCTGGTTGCAGGGCAGAACTTACACTGAAATGCTTGTCTGAAATGTTTCTGAGGGCTCACGTCCCCAGTTCTTCTTCCATGGGCTTGTCACTGCTTACAGAGGGAGATGAACTAGTCCCCTAAGTAGAACTGAACATGACACTTTGATGTAAATAAACATGTTACACAGCCTCTTCTATGCTCTTTCACATCATAGAGTAAGACTGAGCTGTGGAAAGAGCTCTCCACAGCTATGATGAGCACCCTTCAAGGCTGTACATATGTCATAACCTAGATTATCTAACTATTGGCTGTGTATGAGAATAACACCTTTAATTATAATGGTACAAAAATCTCTCCTCAGGCTTTGCAGCACTTGCTGTAATGACAGCAGATATGCTCCTGCAACTGGGAAGAAAGATGCTGAAGGAAGCAGGAGGAATGGTCTGGCTCTGGCATTGCCCCGTTCAGAGCCACAGCCTTTTAGGAAGGTTTGTGCTAAAAAGAGTTTAGCAATATTGCTGCATAACCCACATTACCACTGCTGTTTGTCTTCCTCTGCAGGCACTCGGTGTTGTTATTCCCTTGTCTTGGCTCCAACACACATTACTCACTGACCTCTTTTCAGTCTCTGTGGCTCTCTTCATCAACGCAAGCTCTGCTGGCTTTAAGAAAATTGGCCCCAATTCCCCTTACTGGCCTCGACAAAGGAACTGGCAATAGCTCAACTCCATTTTTTATCTGACCTTGTTCCGATGTGCTATCTTCTCTCCAGAAGTTTGCCCCTTGCTACTTGCCTACTAAGTGGCTAATTTATGTTGGGGATAGAGTAATAATTAAAATTTTTTAAAAAGCTACTGCCCCCAAACAAATGTTACCTTCCACTGATAGTGACGGGGATAGATGAAAGGGTTTGGATATAAATATTATGCCACTAAGGTTTTAAATAAAGACATCAGAGCTACACGTAGGCTGAGAGGGAAGGGGGATTAGAGTGATAACATGTGCACAGCATTCTGATATATTTCATGGGACTGAGGGCCAGAGCCCGTAATTTATCCAGCACAGCATGGCAAATGGATTTGCCAGCTGACCTGGTCAAGAAACATTTGCCAGAGGCGATGCACGCACACTCGAGGTGGCTGCATTGGCACTGTGCTGATGACACCTGTTCAATAGAAGTCGTAAGTCGTGTGGAGTAAGGACAGCTACTGCACCTTCTCTCTGAAGAAGTGAAGGGTTCTTCTCTGGGAAATTAATTGGAGGAAAAAAAAAAGCATAAGGAGACTTTGGTGAGATTTTCTTGTCAGTCTTTTTTTCATCCTTTTCTCTTCAAGAGTTTGTATGGTTTTGAGAAAGATCAAGTAAATCTGCGTGAACTACGTGGGATAGGCAGGAGGGAAACATTTTCTTCAGCTCTTTTGCAACAGGGAAAGAAACCTGGTTTTTGGGAGAAAATCAGGCTCTTTTGTGTCCTCTTCTTATCCATTAGGGATAAGGTATGGGCAGATAGTGACAGGACAAGTGGAAATGGTTTTAAACTGAGAGAGGGGAGATTTGGGTGAGATATTAGGAGGAAATTTTTCACCCTGAGGGTGGTGAGACACTGGAACAGGTTGCCCTGAAAAGCTGTGGATGCCCCATACCTGGAGGCACTCAAGGCCAGGTTGGATGGCATTGGCAACCCTGTCCACAGCATGGGGGGTGGAACTGGATGATCTTTAAGGTCCTTTACAACCCAAGCCATTATATGATCCTATGAAAAAACATTCACTACACTGCAAAGGGTGGCCAAAGAGAGAGGGCAAATGGTGTCTCCCTCCAAACGAGCAGGTTTTCAGCTCCTGGAGTCACAGAGCACTGCAGTTTCCTCCTACCTTCTAGTAAACACAGATATAACTCCATCGAGCTGACAACGACATGATCACAGCCTGTGGCTGTGATATAATTGCAATTTATATACATCAAAAATGGACTGCCACGACCACTGTGAACAGACAATGTGATAGATGTGGATGTGAGAACAAACAGGTGGATAAATGGGCAGGGAGACAGAGCAACAAATAATATCCTCTAATCCCAAACTAGAAATTAAAAGCTGCAAGGGAGACTCTCTTTGAGCACTTCTCTCCTCCTGAAGTTCATCCTGAGGAAGTCATTAGGTTTCTTATTTCCCACCAGCAGTGCAGGGGAAATCTGCAATGAAGAGCATTAGGCAGTTGGCAGTATTATTCTCTGGGAACTATAAAATGTTGAAATCTTTATGCTCAGCCATAGGATTTCTGCTGACCGGAGATCTACAGAGAAGCAGGCCAGCACCAGAAGAAAGCCTGAGGCTGCTGCAGATGGCCAGGTCCCTCAGGATCGCCTGTAATCTCAAAACCAGTCCAAGAAACAGGCTGTGGCACTCAAAAATTTTCACAGCATCTCCATATCCTGAACCACACTGGTCTTAATACCAATCCTAGCTCATCAGAAATGCCCTCAGCACCCCAGGAATGGCTGAAACCCAACCATATGCAGCTCTCTGTGTGATCTCTCCACAAACAAGTGTTAATATTATGCTAAGACCCCATGTGTTCAGCAGACTCCCTGTTCCTATGGATGTACCAAACTTGAAGCTGTTAATTTTACAGATGCTGCTAAACCAGAACCTGAGTTATGAGAATCTGTAAACGTTAGCACAGCTGTATGCTTTTGCCCAGTCTTTGCAAATATCCTCTCTTTTTAATGGACTAATAAGGGGTTCAGAGCCCAAACTCAAGTCAGGGGTCTCAGCAGGATTCCAGACGATTTTATGTATAAAGGACTTAAATGATACAATATGGATTTTTTTTTTTTCCTTTTCTTTCACATAAATTTCTTTCCAGCCTACATCCTCTGGTCTTGGTGGCACACAGACTTTCCCAAACACTTTTGCTCTCACTTGAGAATTTACTTACATGTGTTTAGAATATACTAATAGCTTTTGAGACAGAAAATGTAATCAAAACAGACCATAACCCATAGTAGCAAAAACCAAGGGTCTTTAGCTTAAATATTTGCTTCCCCAGAAAAGATGGGAAAAAACAGCTCTCGCACTTTCAAGTCACTGATGGAGAATTGCCACCTACTACAGCACAGAGAAAGAGTCATAATATATCTCATATATTATCCCCAGTCCAGCACGTTATGGTTAATTAGTTGGAACATAAACAGCTGAAGTTAAAATTCCAGAGAAAGACTTTGACTGCATAGCTGTGAGTTCAAACCACATTACCATGTTTCAAACAGCTTTGAAGCAATAAGGATTGAAGGAACACATTTTGTTGCCCTACAGAGGAAGGGAGGGTGAAGAAAATGACCTGAGATTACAACCTTGCAGTTGACTTGTCAGAATTTTTAACATAACAGGAAACCTCCCGATTTCAGTAAAGTTCTGCTGATTAAAGGATCAACAGATACATCAAAAGTGCAAGCCACCAGTTCATTGAACAGAAGTTGGGTTCATACAAACCCTGGTTTCAAAGGTAAGCTGGTCTCTCTGTCTAACAGCAAGCAGAGATTGTTTTTTATAGAGAGACCAACACTACTTTATGATAGCACTAAACAGATGCAACTGTTTTATCTTATAGAAAAAAAGGGTGCCTGTTGAAATAATTACATCATCGGGGAGCTACTGTTTTTCCACAGAGCAGTAAACTCAAAGTTCAGATCAGTGCCATGCTGATAATGAGTTGATAGTAGTCATATATGAGAAAAGATAATCAGGAGATCAGGTTGATAGATAATGCTAAACTTTTATGACTCTCTTCCTTCAAATATAGGGGAAACTGTAATGATTACAAAGAATCACATTAATACCTAAAGAAAAGAATGGAAAGTCTCCAACTGCTCTGGGGGCTTTGCTGCTGCTTTGGAGTTTCCCTGTTCCTGGAGCAAATCGCTTTGACCCTGTGCCTCAGCTTCCCTCCTGCAATGTGGTGCTTCAAAGACAATGAACTAGTAATTCTTGGCTCCTCCTATAAGACCTTCCTCCAGGAGAAACCCTGAGGAAGGGTTAGAAAAGCCATGTCAATACAGCAATGCTGATTACATCACTCAGAGATGCTCAGCAGGAGTTAATGCTCCCAGACTGGCTGGTCCCTCCATGTTACCTGCTTGGGTGCAGAGAAAAGCATCTCTGAAGCACAGACTCCTTACCCCAGTTAGTCAGCAGAAAACAAAGAACAAAAAAGTCCATCTGGGCTCCAACCCATCCTCTGGCACCTTTGCCCATTTCAAAGCCTCTTTGCCACCCACGTCAGCAGCGAATGCAGGGGAAGCACACTGATGGCATTAGAGCATTTATCCAGAAAAATGGAAAATGTAAATTTAATCCATCCTCCTCAGGGGAATCAAAACCTGCCATCTCCCAGGACAGTGCTCAGAGCATGCAATGAGTTTTCTCAGTGCTCTGCCAGCACTCAGAGGCAGTTGAAGGGGGACCAGTGAGGCTCTAAAAGCTGCAGTACTGTGTTGAGGCACTCCCAGAGCATGCTGCCAATACAACTGATTTATAAATGGGATAAATCTGCCTTGTTCCCTCCTTCCCAGAGAGCAGCACGGAACTCGTCAGACTGAACATGGCCGCCTACACGTGGAAACATTGATTTCTGAGCAAGTCTTCTATTGATAGCAGAAACTATTCATAGCCAACAGTGTTTATGGGGCAAATCAGCCCAACGTAAAATAGATGCTTTTGGATGAATGACTCCACTGCCAAACCCATTGATCAAGCTGCAGGGACTCTTTCATCATCCACTTTAAAGTTTAGCATTATCTATCTACCTAATCTCCTGATTATCTGTTCTCATATATGACTACTATAGACTCATGGTGCTGGGCTGGCTGGGTCAGTGGTTCTGGGTTCGATCTATGAGTGCTGCATTTATGTGCCAGAACTATCTATTGCTTGTGTGTGGCATCAGCAGAAATATGCACTGCAAATGAATTAGTCAGAATCCTACATCCTTTCACCTGCAATACAGCCCTATTAAATAGTGCACACATCACCCTCCTTCTCTGCATCTACGCTGCTGCAAATTTACAGCACTCAGGGGAGAACAACACTGTCTCTATCATCCCTTTCCTCTTCCCTGTGCCTGTTGCAATGTGTGGTATTTGCCTCACACTCCCCGTATGCAGCAGAAAGGACAGTGAGGCTCAGGATATGCTGTGGCAGCCTACAAAAATGTCTTTCTGCTTTAAACACGCTTGGTGGAGAATGAAGATCTGATTCTTATCTCCACCGTGGCAGCTTGAAACAGGAGTAACTTCCTTTGCAACCAAGGGGATGAGATGAAAATGAGCCCGGGAGACAGGGGCTGCTCCTTGATTGATTTATTGCATCAAAATTTAAGCTTTCAAAGCTTTTTTCTTTTCCCTTCATTTTCGGTTTTACCTGCTAAAGGGGAGTCACTCCAGACTAAAATAATCATAATCATCATAAAAGGAGTCAAGCTGCTTCTGCCCTAGATGAGTTCATTTTCTTGGATTCCTCTCTTATAGTAGGAGGATTGAAGCAGGGTAGATAAAAGCTGGAGGCTGCGAACAGAGAGGGTAAAGCCACCCACACATTGTAATAACAACCAGTATTTTAAATCTGGCACTACCTTTGGAAACATTTACGGTCTTAAGACATAATTATAAAGATACGGGGGTGGTGGGGTGGTGGGAAGAAAGACACACACACTGAAAAGAAGAAAAATGAGTGAAACAACTGTTTAATTTCTTGCTGTCATTAATACCAGAGTACTAAATAAAATCTGCCAGATGAATAAAATGACTCTGTTGAGACAAAAACAAAATTCCACTGGACTGGCCCTGGTTTTTGCAAATAGCAATATGTGTATGCAAAGGAATTTCTTGTCCCTGAAAATGTTTACAACTCAGAAATAATTGAAATCAGAAGCCAATCCTTTCCACGAAATAGGGGCATTTTTTTCCACATTTGTTTCTTTCCTTCTCTTTCTCATTTTCTCCCTCTCCCTCTCCATTTCTGAAGGTAAGACTCCCTGTAATTTTAACCCTTTCCCGCTGAGATCAAGGCAAAAAGCAGAATTGCCTTAGAGATGAGCCAGTTTCTCCCCCAAAAATTTCAGTATATATAACAAGTATCTGTGCCTAGGTCAATCACAGACAAAAGGGATGGCAATTAACTTCATTTTTGTTATTTCATGTTTTTTTCAGACAAAGATCTCAAAGAATTTTAGAGATTTTAGTGAATCAAACCTCAAAGGGCCTCTGAAAGAGAGGAAAGTACCAGCTTTCCCCATCTGCAGGTGTTACAGCTACTTCTTTACAGAACATAATTAAAAACTATTGAAAGGTATATGGAAAAAAAAAGAAATCCCATTAGATGAAAAAAACATCCTGGTGACTCCTGTTTTGCTTTGTTTTCCACAATACAAGGATTGTACAGTCCAAATTCCCCTCTTCTTCCCTTCTGCTTCCTTTATGTATACCATTGGTATACATATATAAAGTTATCAACAAGGATTAGAAAATACTTTGGTTCCCTCACTCATTTGGCCTTCAGACTCCCATCAGGACACGGCTAGAAATGCTCATGAGTAACAAAACCTTGGTGTCTGCAGGGGATTTTAGAGCAAGTTTTCACACTTAATTCTTTCTAGGGTGTACTCTTGAATTTAAAACATACAGAAACTGCACATTCTCACTTGTGCTTTTCTGGTCTGCTCAGAAACAAGTTATTTATATGCTGAAAAAATGCAAGAGGTATTTTATTTTTCCTTAAAATTGGTTTCTTACTTCTTTTGCTTCTTTTTAGATATACGTTTTCTATTGCAAACATCAAATTAAGCATAATTTTTATTTTATTTTTTATATTTTTAACTGGAAGGTATTTTATTTTCAGATAGACATCTAATATGAGGAACCACCAAAGGTTGTTACTAGAGACAGTCTCACCAGTTGATTCAGACAAACACATCAGCATTCACAACCTGCTTGGCTGTGATGCAAAACAGGGCAATGGGACATTGACACTACTGGAGAAGAACTACTTGAACAAGTCAGTGCTCTAGATATGATCATTTATGGACTAAATTGTCCAGGTGAAAGACTACATCTTCCATCATTGGTAGAGGACAACTTTTCTAGCAGAGAGGATCCCTATACTCTCTGATGTACCTACACTAAAAACCTTCAGGCTGCGTACATCGTGTGTGTTGGTCATCTTATCCATAGCAAGGCAAAAAAATAACTGATTTGTGGATCGCCTTTATGAATATATTTACTGTGTCCTTGGATGTATCTCCACTTGATGGCCATCGGATTTCAAGAAGAGGCATTTTACACATTTTCAATAATTTCGGATTGCACAATTTTTCAGAGTTTAATAATTTACAGGGGGTCTCTTTTCATCTGGGAAGACTGTGATGATATTTTGTAGTCTCTTTCACTCCTTTAAACACTACTTCAAATGATAATATTCAACAAAATAAATTTGTCTGGAAATGTAGAGGGAGACAAAGGGCACTGGCACTTCTTCCTGATTTACAGGAGGACATTTCTGGCTTTGACTACAATGGGACTTAGCAGTTACCACTGAACCATGTCTGCAAGCTGCCCAGATACCATCTTCGTAGACAGGAAGAAATAATGGGTAATCCCTCAGAAGCATGATCTTGCATCTGTACATGGCTTTTGGGCCAGACTCACAGCCCCAAGAAGAGCATTTTGGGGCTGGTGTTGAGGTGAGAGATCTCTGTCAATCTGCACACACACAACTGGGAAGTCAAAGAAGATCCAACAGCTACAAAATATCCAAGATGTCAGAGTTACTGCACCACTTTTAAGGTATTTTAATTAATTAGCTAATTAATTACTGATCTCAGAG
>NW_010321280.1:136004-162164 GCF_000700745.2 Antrostomus carolinensis
ACTGTGATATGTTCCAACTCAGTCTGGTTTCAGGGCATGTGAGATTTTCCAATAAGATCAGGTCATGCATGTCTTTGTCCATGAAGATTGAGAGTGGCAGTACAGCAGTGATGCAGCAGCCTGTTGTAAGATCAGTGTGTGGCTCTGTCTCATAAGATTGTGCTGAAAATTGCTTAAAATGAGGTAAATTTGTAGTGAGAAGACACAAAACTATAGGCCTGTGGATTTCTTTCACCCACCTTGAACAGTATTCAAGACTTAGTGACTGCCTACCTTTAAATTACTGCATACAACTAAATGGAGATTGCACATACCATCATACATATTTTTAGCATCATTAAACATCATGTAGCAATTTCAGTCTGTTAAACAGGCCTGGGATCTGCAAAGATGCTGGCATCTAGATTGCTACCCTCTTCTGAAAGTGAAATGGTGCTAATGATACCCAAAGCAGCAATCAAAAATGTATGCTATTTTATGACACAGTCACCGATAGGCAGGAACAACCTTCAGATCTAATGATTGTATATTTAAGTACCTACATTTCCCCAGATGCTTGCTCCAAATAGCAACAGACACTAAGACAGGGTCAAAATGGGTTGAATTGCAAAAGTACCATATTTAGCATACATTCTTGAGGCGGATATATGACATTTCAGCCATATCTGATAATACCTGGCTCAGGTCTCCACATAGCCTCTTAAAGCTGCAAAAATCCCTACCTAATGTCCCTTTAGGTAGCGTTTGCTGCTGAACAGCTTCTTACTGCCTCCAAAACGTGGTGATAATTAACATGAACCAAGTTACAATATGTGCTGAAGATTCCAGCTTTGTTACTTATTTAATGAGCTTCGTGGGATTTGAACATGAGGCTCAAAGTAGCAGGGGAAACCTCATAATTAGTTTCAATTAGAAGAAGTTCCTACGCATTACAACTATTTGATAAACTGCAGAGGGAAAAAGAACTACTGAACAGATACAAATCACTAGCTTTGTTTCATTTGTTATTATACTTATTTTCTTCTTAATTAGTGCTGATTGGCTTATGAACCTAATTAATGCAAAGGAATTTGGAATGGTATACAATGGTATGGCTTAGAAGACGCCAGAGTGTACAACTGCTAAATTATTGCTAATTGTTATTTACACGAGGACAGGAAGACTAAGTAATGTGCTGCCTAATTAGCATTAAAGATATGGTTTCCATTTCCAAATTAAATGAAGGCAAATGGGATAAAATCATTATGGTTAAAAAAAAAAAAAAATCCTCATCCTTCTCTCTGAAAGTCAATAGTTGCAATGTCAACATTTTTTTTTTTTTTTTTAAAGAAACGACCAAAACCAGCCAAGAAATAAAAGACCTTCAAGAAAGTGGAGACCCTTAATCCAACACGGACACTGTTAAAACCTTTTCAGCTGCCACTTCAAAATGTTTAATGCTATATCCATTACAGGGATATATTGCTAGCAGTAAGCACTGTGCCAATCTTAATTAGTGAAGACCTTAATGATTTTAGCAGTTAGTACAGGTGTGCCCAGCCTATAGAATTGCTCTGTTTGGGTGGTTACAAAGAGCTGGTGTCTTCAGTTACTCCCTTCAGAGATACGTGGGAAAGTGTCCAACCCTGAAACACCAGAAAACTCGGACGAAATTCCTGAATTTTATCCTGGCTTGGCTACCTACTCGCTGTCTGTCCTTCGTGGTCACTTGACCTCTGCTTCATCTTCCTTACAGACAAAGCAAGAGCAATAATCTCTGATAAATCCATTGGCACTGATAAAGTACTTGTCAAAGTATCAGATTTACATACCCATTTCACAGTGTCTCTGCAAGAATCACTTCATTCTTTGAATACACAAAATGCTGTGTCAGTGTCATGGTAATTATCTCCTTTTTGAATTTTTAATCACTCAACATTGGAAACAAGATAAAAAATCTCAACATTAAGCTTTATGGAAAACTTGTTATGTGAGAAAGGAAAAGCCCAAGGCATTTAAAGAAAGCTCCAAATTATTTTTTCTTTCTGTACATCAGTTTTGATAACTGCACAACAAAAACTACAGTGGCTGTCGCAGGACTTCTGTTTGCACTGCTATTTCTGCAAAAATAAGACATTTTATACCCTTAATGCTTTTTTTTTTGTTTGTTTCTTTTCCTGCTCTACTGTACCTTGATGCCAAGGGAATGGCTAACATGATCTAATGGGCCTTTTCCATCTCTAATTCCCATGATTTGATGAAAAACTATATTCTGCACACTTCTCAGCCCCATACGTAAACATTATTCTTGGCCACTGGTCTATGTTTAAGGATGTCATTCACTTCTCAGGGTTTCTAAAGGTTACATTTTTATACATACATAAGCATGCATACATTTGGTCTATAGTACCTCCATGCCAATTTTATTTTTTTGAAATAATTCGAAATAAAAAAAAAAATCCAAAATATATTGGATGTTTTCTGATGAAATACTTGTATACACATACAAATCTATGTTATAAACATACATGCATATATAACAGCACACTGCCTGTGCTTGTCTGAGTTGCCTGTTCCAATTTGCTTCAGGGATCAGAGAGTTTGTGCTTCACTGCCAGCAAGGGGCCTTTCATTTACCAGATCAATGCAGATAACTCAGCGCAGCCCTGCAGTATGGTTGAATGAAGATGCAGGCTTGTGCATGAAAAATACACAGTTTTCCTGGAGAAAAACGAGCACTGAAATCTGAGCAACAGACAACTCTGTGACAAGCCTGCACTTAAGGTTCCAATCCTGCAGCTCAGACTGAGTCCACTTGGGCTTCATTCTCACTTACATGAAGTCCCTTTTTAAATTATAAAGGAAGTATTTCTTCCTATTGGGGTTTTAGCCTGTCAAACCTATCAAAACAGGCCTTTCTGGAAATGGGAACTGAGACCACAGCCTTTACTGATGCCGCTTACACACCTGAAGTTATGTTTGAGCCATCTCATCGCCCTCTTACACCCTGTAGCTGCCGCCTGCCACCCCAGCAACAGTCATGGTGGCACTGCAGTGATGGGTGACACCAAGCATCATGTATGTGGCTGAGGATCCACTTAGAAAGATGGCAGCATATTGACTGCTGTGCCTTTCATTGGGCCATCATCTCCCATTTCAACGACATTTTCCCTGAGTGAACCATTCTAACATACTGTGCAAATACACTATAGAATCACAGAATCACAGCTTGGAAAAGACCTTTAAGAACATCAAGTCCAATCATTAACCCAACACTGACAAGACCCCAACTAACCCATGTCCCTCAGCACTATGTCTACATGACTGTTCAATCCCTCAAGGGATGGGGACCCCACCACTGCCCTGGGCAACCCCTTCCAATGCCTCAGAACCCTTTCAGCAAAGAAATTCTTCCTCACATCCAATGTCAACTGCCCTTGGCGCAACTTGAGGCCTCGTCCTAAAATGCTGCAGTCTCCCTGCTTTCAGGCTTTGGCTGTCTTCTACACGTCCTCCCTGGCTCACTTCTCCCCTGGCATATTCATATTGTTTAACCTTACTCATCTCGGGGTATCTCCAGCTACAGCAGCTCCTACTCTGTCCATTGCAAGTGCCCTCAAGAAACCTTCCTTCACTTTACTGTTGCACTCCCAGCTGGGCTGCCAAAATTCACCAGTTTTCAGCTCCCACCGTGCACAGTCCTGTGCTTCAGCAGACCTCCGTACCCCCACCAAAACCTCAAGGTCTTGTAAGCAGGACATGGAGAGCGACAAACAAGTATGCTGATGACAGACCTGTCAGCTAGGCTAAACTCGACAATGCTGATGAAGGGGGAACAGCATTGTGCATGCCTGGACCCCAGATGAAGCAGAAGAGCGAGCTCTGGGATGTCCCCAGCAATGTGCCTTCTAGCATGGTCTCCTGACACTCAGGACCTCACATCCTGGCTGCACTTTGGCATGGTCCCGCACTTTGTCCCCTTAAGGAGCCCAGAGCAAGACGCACAACCCACCACAACACATGGGAGGTGGCAGCAAGGGCTGGTGGCTTGGAAATGCTGCAGGTGAGTTCCAGCACATCTTCAGTTCTCATTTAACTGTCATTTTGTCCTGGCTACTGCTGAACAACTGTTTTTTTCTCAATGGATTTTGACAAGTTAGAAGTTTTTTATTGGTTGGTTTAAATCATAATCTGTCTGCAAGTGAAATTAATGGTTGTATTATTAATTTCACCTGGAGCAAGAACAGGTCTACATATTTATTTGGAACCTAATACTAGCACTTATCACAGGAGCATCTGAGAGGCATCAGAGTCCTGTGCTTGTTATCTTTGGTTCAGTCAATTGACATTCAGGAACTGAGTACAAAAAACACTCTATGTTCTTCATTTATTGGCTGGAGGAGAAAAAAAAAAGCCTCAGGAACAATGTGGATTAAAGGAGACATTCAAATTTGGAGGACATTTCCTAAGCATTGTAAAAAATTTAGATAAGGTCACATTCAAGAAATCCTTGAATATACATCTTTCAAGTCATTTGTACTTCTCCAATGACGCACTGACAACATTAATAAAAATCAGAGGCTCTAAAACTAAAATCGAGTCTGTCTCAAACTTACAGATTTTCAATTCACAGAGCACTGCGTGCGGATAGCTCAGTGGACTCGATGCCTTAAGCTAAAAATCAACTTCATATTTCCCCTTTCAGGCTGCTGCAGTTATCATAAAGTTGTTCCCATCCAATGGCTACAAAGCAGCTCCTGGAAAATGAGAATATTGCTATTCCTGTCGCTAGAGGAGATGATCTTGTTACAAGAAAAGCATGAAACAGGCACTAATTCTTTGAACTCTCTTCTCAGACCTTGAAGGAAGGGTTGAGGCAGGCTGGCTTTAGAGCACTGTAGATGCTTTTCCTTTTATGGATTTACTGTCCTTACTGAGGAGAAAATACGAATTAATTTTTTGAGAATATTGCATCCAATGCTTTTCTTCTCATCATTAAGCTCAATTACCTTTTCACTAAACACAGGAGAGCCTTGGAAGAGGCCACTTGAATTTCCACTTAGGAATTTATCTTGGATAGGCCTGTAAATAGACTAAACTGTTACTTACTTTTTATCAAACACTGATTTAATGATTTTAAGAACAGGCATCATGAAAGTACTCAGTTACTCCCTGGTTTTCATTGGGGTTTGTTGACCTTGTGTATAGCAAGGTTTTAGGATTCACTTCACCATTTTGAAAGTGTGTGACCAACTAAGTGCAGTTTAATTTCCTGGTAAATAAGGGGAAGATGTGAATTCAAATCTCCAGCCCTGCCTGGCATAAATGAGTTTGTTTCTCACGTTATCAGTCCTAAGCAAGGCCAGACAGTCTTGGCAAAGGGTAGAGGCCAAAAAGAAGGGCCTGCAATAAAAGGCAAATTTCTAACAACGGAGATTTCCTAGAAGAAGGGTAAATACTCCACAGCCTGTCACTTTTATACCTTGCTGGACTGTCTCCTCCCATTCAACATCAAACTAAGAAGGTTCATTGAAATAGTAACTGAGAGTCACGCTTCCCTGTGGTGGAGCAATCTGGTAATGGGTTTGGTTTGTGCTCTGCAGCAGGTCACCACAGATGATCCTAACAACCTCTTCTGTCTGTAAACCTCAGACTTGGATTCCCTGAGGACAGTCCCAGCAGCAAATGCTCAGCTTGATGCCTTCTCGTAAAGTGCATCAAGGTTAACTGAAGTCACATGTGCGGACACTGAAACAGAAACCAAACACTGAAATATACACCAAGTTGTTGATCAACAGTAATTATTTATATATATATATATATATATTCTCTGATAGCAATCTGGATGAGCTGTGAACATGCCCATACAAAAAGCCATTAACACCTTTCTACCTCTCAGGAAACACAGTAAAACTCACAGTGGAAAGGCACAAGATAAGAACCACTTGGTTGGAAACTATCTGATTGCAAAACAACCTCTGTATATCCATTATCTAGGCAAAATCCCAATATATACCTTGGAGAAAGTACATCTGATAAAAGCATCAGCCACCTCATGAGTAAAAGGAATGTACTGACTTAGTCCTAGGACATGTTAGAAGCAATAACATATTTAGGAGGAAGTCCGCAGCAATGCCATAATACACATAGAGGTGATGTATTTAAGAACCACAGGAGAAAAAAAAAAAAAAAAAGTAGAAATATGCAGAATGCATGCTACCCTTGACTCATAATGTACAAGGGCCTTGAGATCTATGGAGGAAAAGCACTACAACAGAACAAAGTCTTGTTTTAGTACCATAATTATTGATCCAATTAGTCCTTTTTTTTAAGCAGCACATGGCCATTTTCCTCATCTTTTGCTGGTAAACAAATCTCCCTCTTCCCTCTTACTCTCAGTTTTACTGTTATTTGCTTTAAATTAAGTCAGCAAAACGATGGCATTTTTTTGCAGCCTAACTGGTTAAATGCTGAAGCATAAAACCAACGGTGTCAAATCATATCCTCAAAGCTGATTAAAAGTAATCCTGCAGATGCTAAATATGGATTACCACAGCAATTACTGAAAATTCATAACCTTGCTAAAAAGGCATGCTAATGGAGGTCTGCAGCACGCCATAGTTAAGGGCTGTTTACTTTTTTAAAACAATTTGCAGTATAATGTGTGGAAACATGGTCTTGTACAAGCTTCATTCAGTTCTGAATACAAAACCATTTGTGGCTACTGAGAGCTCCCTCCTGGTATCAGATACCACCACAAAATGCTTTGGCTATCTCTACCTGCTATTGGACCAACTCTTGACTCACATTATGTTCTCATTATACCTCTTTTACAGTTTTTAAAGGTTTGAACTGTATTTCATTCCTAATTTAAGGCCATTTCTTACTATATTTCACTCTATGGTAAGGGCACTTACTACATTAAGGTCTGTGTGTCCAGTCCTGTCTGCTACACAGACTTTATTTAGCACTGTTACACCCTATCACTGGTAATAATCTAATGAGCAAGAATCTGTTACCTTTAATCTACACCCTCTAAATAAGATATATGAATACAGTAATTATCAAAAGCTTTCCATATGCCCTCTTTAATATAGATTTAGCATTGTTTTCAGTAACAGTTAAATCTATGCTGAGCTTCACCAAATTCTTACATTAGCAACTCTGCTACTACTGTTATTCTCACCAAACATCAGCAGTTAAAGTTGTCTTTTCCATGACTGAGCTCAGATGGAAAGAGAACATCGTCTCCCAGCTTCAGAAATGTAGAAAAAACACAAGGGGAATGGATAAGTGCTCCTCTGTATTTTGCTGACCTTTTGGCAATGCAACTCTGTTGACAACAGCAGAGAACTATGAATGTAACTACAGTAGACTGATGCTGTCTTCCTGAGTTCATTTTTTCTAGACTGAAGATTTATGACTTAAAAAAAAAAATAAAAAAAAAATAAAAAAAAATTGGGACTACACTGTATTTTATTTAAGTGGATGAAGTTCTTAAAGGTGTTTTTCAATATGTGAGATGCTCTAGCTGTAGATTTTTTTTTTTTTATCATCTCCATTAACCTGGAGAAACAGTAAAAATGAATAAGGATAATCCATGCATGAAGAAAACAATGCTTACATTCACCTTACAGCACTCCTAGGAAAGAGCATTAGAGGATGAAAGTACAGGGATCGAATAATTTGATCTAAAGTTTGGTTAAGGTTAACACATTCTACCATTTCTTTTCCTACTGACTTGAAGGCAAATGGGGTACATTTACAAGTTTTGAAATCAGATGCTTCAATTACTTTTTCATTCCCTGATAAGGAAAACGTTACTCTACATATGAAGGAAACTGATTACAAAAGTACAAATACTTTGCCCTTATCTAGCATCAGTCCATGGATGTCATATTGAAACATGATCCCTCAACATAAGTCTGATAATATCAAAGCAAACAAGAAAGAAATGTGTTTCAGCTGATAAAACCATCCTTCCTGTAACAACAAATGAATTTAATGAATTATATGTTTTTTTGTTTTGTTTTGTTGTTTTTTTTTTTAAAAAAAAGAGCTAGCTTAAGTACTTGCTGCACCTGCACTCTCCTGCTGTCCATTGGCTGCAATTACGTGCTCCCAATGGATCAGGTTGGTGGTCGTGGTCCCAGTCCCACCAGAAATCACAATGACAAATAAGCTCTTTGCTCACTTCCAACAGCTCAGATTCCCAAGGAGACTGATCACTAATGAGAACTTGCAATACTTGGGAAACCCCAAAATTGCTCTCCTTAAGATCTCTACTTCTCTCTACACTCTTCCAAAGGCACTAGTCAGTTTGAGACCTGAGGACTTCTTATCACCTCCTACACTTTCCAGTCTGTGTTCAGTCTCAACTAAACAGAAGATGCAAAGCTAATGAAGTTAAAAAGTTAACTTAGATTTTTTCCAGTCTACTGATGTATTGCCTCAAAAGAGTTCTCTTTTGTGCATGTGCCTGTTGAGGGAAGAGGAAAGGCTTTTAATTATATCTAAAAAGGATTATCTTCGTCTCCACAGAAGGGCTCTTGACATTTTTTTAAGACTAGGCATCCTCTGTTGCGCTAGCAATGGAGTGTATATGACAGAAATAGAGTGTGTTGCCTTTTCTAGTTGGGAAAATGACCCATACTGCTAATGGCAAAGCTCTCAAAGCTTTCAGTTTAGCAGTATCCTCCACAAATACAGATCAATAGCTTAAATTTGATTTTCACCAGTCCATCTGTAAAAACAGTATCATTCATATGTCTGCTGTCAACACAATCGCTCTGATCCAAACAATTTGTTGTTTGTTCCTGTTTGTTCCGAAAAAAACTCTGAACATTCAGATTAATCTGAAAAAGCTACTCCTTTTCAAACTACTCTGTGCTTCATAATACTTTTGCCCTATCTTCTATGCATTAAAGAGCAGTTAGCAAACAGAAATGCAATTATCCTTTCTTCTCTTTTACAAAAAAAGCATGGAGTGACTTTGAATGACTCCTTCACTAAACTTTAAACTAAATAGCAGATAGATTTTAGTATAGAATACAGGTACTCCTTCTGGATGGTAACTCTTCACCATGCTGGAGATAATGCTGGAACACTGTAAGGTGTTTGAGGAGAAAAGAACATAGGAAGAATGACAGAAGTTTTGATCTGAAGGGAAACATTACATGAATTACTTAAGACTAAGTAAATGATGACTAAAAGCAGAGATGATAACAATCTGCAGGTTTTCAGTGGAGACAAACATAAAGAGGAAGAGGTTTTCTTAGGGTCATCCAAAGGGTAAAAGTATCAGTACTGCTAGATGGACAAGATAAATTAATAGGTTTTCTCCACCTCTAATGACTATGATTCTATTATATTCAAACGGAGGAAAAGCTACAGAGAAATACTGAACCTATTTCTAATCCAGACCTTCGCTGACAGATTAAATAGTACAGTAGATTGTAATTTCTTCTTTTGTAGTCAAATGTTAATTAGATCCCTCGCAGCTGTCTGTGTATGCTTCTGAGTTGGCTGATGAGCACATTAACAATGTGAGCTGATTCAAGAGTAGAGAGAAACTTCCTTATGAAAGATAATGACACATTTGAAGCACAGACTGGTCCCACCGAAATACAAAACCCGTTAGTACGCAGTGGCTCTGGTGCATATTTTATACCACGTGCACATGGCTTTGCTGCACTGTCAGGCTCCAAATAATCTACGAATCTCAGCTCCTTCAACAACACAGCTATTGAGCACTGAAAAAACAGAGAAATTGGAAGCTAATAAGACAATTTTTTCCATCTTTTCCAACTAGTCATAGGAAATAGTCAAGTCACTTGACACTTCTAAGCCTTCCTCACACATCTGTAAAATGAGAAAACATTACTTCTCTTGTTAGTTTATTTGTCAGTAAAACCTCAGAGCATTTTTGGCTGAATATTACTGAGGTGCAAACTATTATGCCAGTATATTAGTGTTAATTCCATTCATTCCCAAGCATTTTATCTTTTTTCCTGGACCTTTAACCAAGCAATAAACTGGAGATGGAGTTCTCTATCCATTTACCTTGTTCTAGAATTGTCCTGAAAACAGCTCTTTCACAGTCAATTTTGTTTTGACTATATTAAAGGTAAGAGTTAAAGTTCAAATTCCAAATAAAACAATCAATCGAATTATTCTGAAAGACAAATGAATAAAATACTGAGAATGGGTTTATTCTCAGAATTGAACTTTGAGTTCCTTCTTTTAGATTAAACTATCTTAAATAACTGCTTAAATATGTAATCCACCCATCTAAAAATCCTAGGAACAAGATTTTGACATACAAATTTCCACTGAAATTAATGAAACTTCAAGTGCTCTGCTTCTCTTTGAAAATTCCACCTTTTATTTTAAAGCCTAGTACACAACAGACTGAAACAGTTCTAGTTGTAAATTTAGAATAAATAAGGTACAATTTAAAGATTTAGGGCAGGACTTTTAAAACACTTCTTCCTATGAGCTCATACGTAGCTGTGGATACAAATTAGGGCAGGTAGGTGAGCTGGTATCGCCTTCAAATCAATGAAATTGATATCAAGTTTATCTTGCAGTTTATTTTGCCAGTAGTTAGTTTTGAGAGTAATGCCTAAAAAGCTTCTTCAAAGGGTGAATACTGCAGTAGTTACATTACTTTCTGGAAGCCTGATGTTTTGTCCTTTTGAAATAATGAAATTAGACCTCAGATCTGAAAAATGATCCTGCAGTGGAAGGAGAATGGAATATATGATCTAATAAGTCCTATGATTCTTACTTATGATCTAATTGCCAGACAAATATAAATTCTTCTTTAAAATCAAATCAGATTTTTTTCATTACACCAAAAAATTACTTGAAATGTAACTGTTCGAGAGGAACAAAATTTTATTTTTGCTCTTTACTGATGCAGCCTCTGCTTAAGCACTGTTCTTGTGACGACCACATAAAGCATTCTTGTTCAAAGGTTCAGTTATTGTCAAGGAGATGAATTATAAAACAACTTTATATCGTGCAATCTGCAGATTTTATTGACAAAGGTGTCAGGAGCAGAAGAACTGGGAGTCTCTCTGCTTGTCATGGGATAAATAAGAGGATCTTCAGAGCTCTTAGCTTTATTCAATTTGTTTAGATACAAGTTGACTGTGAGCATTGATTTGATGCAAGACCGGTTATGGATTTTTAGGTAGGTACATACACAGTGGGGAGTAATAAATGGCTTTAAAGTAAGTACAAGGCTGCAACATGGGAGGCTGCAGAGATCACGCAAGTCCAGCTGTATAAGCATGCTGGATGAAGAGCAGATGGGTCTAGTCCTCAAACAGAAGTGTTTTCTCCTCCCACTCCAGCAACAAAACATCACTTGATCTTGTCTCCCATGGGAGAACACCATGGCAGGTCATATTGGTGCACTAGAGGGTCTCCATTCCCAGTCATTATTCAAAGCTTAGTATACCACCCATATCCTCCAGAAACAGTGAAAGTCTAAGCTGATGAGTAACAGAACCACAAAATGCCAGATAATTTTCTGGCTAAGATATGCCAGAGCACGAGACTAACACAATACTTTGCTCTTTAACAATCTGGTTTCTGCTACAATATAATGTCTTTTCCTCATTTATATGCTACCTAGCCAGTCTGCCATTTCCCTGGAGACAAGGCCTTTGCTTTCATATCTTTCTAAAAGGTACTAGTTTGCTGAAGGCATGCTACAAAGCAGGTGCAGTTAATATGAATGTCCAAGTAAAAAACATGATCTTAAGCTCTCATCCCACATTATCATGATAAAATCTAGTCCTGAAAATTCTTCCAGCCTTCAAGCAGAAATATCCTTGGGAATCACCTTATTGGAAGCCCAAACCCAGTGTGGGTTTCCCTAGGCAAGTGAAAGTCAGTGGGAATACACTGCTAGGATGGTGGCTGAATGAGAAGGTAAAACTCTAAAAGATAATTCAACATCTTTTTGCAGAGAATAACATTTTAGTAACAGTGGAAGCTCCCCTTGCACTTCTCTGCCAACTGAGCTCATAAAGTATTTCTGCTGGGTTCCTCCAATGGTGCTGTCGCAAAGATGTATGGGGCTCAGTGCAGAAGATGAGGAAAGAAGTAAGGGAGGGTGGGATTTATCTCATATTCCAGCCACCTAAAAGTTATATATCTAATCTTAACCAGTCATCTAGTCTGCCTCCATAAGGACAGCAACTGTCATGTTGATTCAAATCTTTGGTCATATCTCCAAGAGGATCTTAACTGCAAACCAACTCATTTCAGGCTGAAAATCCATTACATCGCAACTTTCACCGAGTATGAAGATGGATGGGATTTGGTCTGAAATCTCTGTAATAAAGGATTGCTTCCTTAGGTTTTTAAGCCATGTAGGCACCATGTATTGTATAAGTTATCCAGCTTCCACATTTCATAATCCGTGCAAGATAGTTCAAACTTATTCTTTCTTGCTCTGCATGCTGTTGAAGTAATTAAAAATGGAAAATTCTCTGAAACCTATTGCTAGTAATGGCACTTTAAACATAAATGACCTCTTTCATCTTTATTGAAACTCTTCTGATTTGCACTGGTCTAAATTACTTGTTCAGCACCAGTGGAATTTTTGGCTTAATATAACACTGGAAAGAGAACAACATATTTGTGAGGATTTTTTTGTTTTGTTTTTCTTATAAATTGTTTTCTTTCAGCCAGATCTCTAGCTAAGTCTGTTTATTTTTCAATTCCCAGTAATGATGAGAAACCTGTAATGTTTTGATCTTTCAAACATTCTTCACAAAATGGTCCAAGGTCTTTATCTTACAGATAAGTCTGATCTTCTTTTTTATTATTTGTCCAGGCAGTTATTCCAAACTAAGAATTCAAACATTATGTTTTTCAACACAAGTGTAAGCTGAAAGGGAAAACGCAACTTGCAGTTTTTCCTTACAGGGGTGAACTGTCTCAATAAAAAACTAAAATAGAAAATGAATTAAATCTTAATGTGATCCACACTTAATGTGATTCACTGGCTGTTTTCAAGTATTCTGACAATTTTCCAACATCATCCAGTTTCAAAATAAAAGACCATTAAAACAAAGCCACAAGAATGTTATCAGTTGATTGCTAAAGAATACTGAATTAGGTGATCTGGCTCCTATTGCTTGATATAATCCAGGTTTGGGAAAGCCAATTAGCTTCTCAGAATCTTGCCAGTATTTCATAGAAGGATGTTGAAGAACTCCAGGCTGGACCAGTGCCCACTTTCCAGCATCAGCAGTACTGAGTCACTAACGTTGGAAATGCTGAAAGTCTACCCATGACAGATGGAAATACAGAACACCAATAAATCATAATACAGAGATGCTCATATTTTAAGGATAGGGACTACATTTCACTCAGTAGCTTTTTATTGAGCCAAGTGATTGGTGTGTGAATACAAGCTAGCAGGAACATAGTCTTGATCTGTAATCTTAAAAGAAATCGGGCATCTACAGTGTGGTAACCATAGTCACACCTTCATTATCACCTTGGCTTTCCTTTGCGTTCCTCTCAAACTAGACTTTAATCCCTTTGCCTACATTTAAGTGTCTGAGTTTGGAGCTGAATCCCAGCCCCTTCACACTAGACACCCTTCTACATCCCATCAGCAGGATAACATCCCTCATTCTCTATGTAAATGGTAGCTGCTGTCTGTGATTATCACACCATTTTCTATTGGCCTTCCATATATTTCACAAATGTAACACTTCTGCACTATCTCCCATGCCATTTTTTACACTTCAATGTAGTTTCTTTGAATCACCCACAGAATTATCTCACTGTTTGCCACCCAGCTCTCCTACCGAAAAACCTTTTCCATCACATCAGTGTACTTCCTATCAAACTAATCAATATAGTCTCACTGCTCTTGCATCCACCTTTATCCTCTATCTTTTGGTTTATGATTATATTAGAGAGGGTTTTGATCCCTGACTCTCCCTCATTATTGTGGGCTAATAAAGATAATAAAAACCACAGCATATGCATGCAAGTGTTTGCACTCCCAAGTCTTCCTCTTATCTCTGCACCACTCTGCTCACTGTGTTTATAAGCCAGACATCCATCTGGGCTTGCAAAGCAGCCATAAGAACTGGAGGCCAGGCCAGCACAGCTTTCCCAATGCAGATCACAGAAGCAGAGAATGGTTTGGGTTGGAAGGGACCTTAAAGCTCATCCAGTTCCAACCCCCCTGCCAGCAGCAGGGACACCTTCCACTAGACCAGGTTGCTCAAAGCCTCATCCAGCCTGGCCTTCAACACTTCCAGGGTGGGAGCATTCACAACTTCCTTGGGCAACCTGTTCCAGTGTCTGACCACCCTCACAGTGAAGAATTTCTTTCTAATATCTAATCTAAACCTACTCTCTTTCAGTTTAAAGCCATTTCCCCTTGTTCTGTCACTAACTGCCCTTATGAAAAAATACTGCTCGCTAGAGTGGGATGCCAGGTGCTTGGGACCCCCAACAAATTGAATCTGCAAGAGATGACCAGTACTTAATCATAAACACAGAGTAGGCATTCAGGGTTGTACCCAGTCACTAGTACAGAAACTCCAGGAACATCATCCTGGGGCTTTCATTGGAAAAAACCCCACAGTACCTTTGGGTTGCAGTGATAGCAGTGGTACAGCTCTTGCAAGATACAGCACGTCACTGGAGAGTTTCATTCTCTCTTCCTTTCCCATCTTCCTTTTGCAACAAGGAACTGAAAGTGTATTTGTAGGAGGAAAGGGCTGATTTGGTTAAGAGCGTAAGATTAATAAACTCCTCCCCTCATAAAAATATCCCGTGATTTTTAATAGCCATTAAAACCCCAAAGGATCTAATTTCTTAGGATTAAACTCAAAGGACTTGTTCTGGCTGTAGTAAATGGCCAAGTACTCAATAGATCTGCATTAGCTTGATAATGATCCTGCTGGCATTTGAAATAATGGCTAGACTGATCTGAGGCATATGGCTTAAGCCGCTAAGCCATTGCCTGTTGTCTCTGTTTTTCATTTGACTTGGTAGCTTCCTGAGGTCCTGAATTCATGCTTGAGGATAATGAAAGCTTTTCCTGGCAGTCAGTGAGCTGTCACGACCTACCTATGTGACATTTAAGTGGGGTAAAGAAGGATTACTCTAAATGCCTGACTTAACCCAACTGAAGTTTGACCCGTCACATTATATTTCAGTGTCATTTTCATGTGTGTGGTTTAGTTATTTACACGTTGTCATTTGTTTTCTTTGGGAAGTTTCAGATACTGAACAGCAGCCAATCTTTAGCCCAAGGTTAACATAAACAGCAAACAAAGATATTCCTAGTACCTGTTTACTGTCATGCCCTGTTTCTGACAATTATTTTATATGCTTCTGAAAAAATGAACTTAAAAGTGTTGGCATGAGAAATGCAAAAATTCAGCCTTTTCACAAAAAAATGAGCTGTCATATGCTGCTTTAAAACAATAAGTTGAAAACAACTGCACTAAACTGATGCAAAGGACAGGAAACGTGGGTCTCACCTCTGCTAAAATGGCTGAATGCATATATAAAATATACTTGTCCTGAGAGGGAAGGAAGTAAAATGTAACTCTCTAACATTCAAGTTTTTCCTCCTAGGCAGTGACATGATGTTTCCAGCAAGCAAATGGCATTTTATCCACAGGGCTCCAGCCTACTCCCCAAGCTGCCTTCCTGTATAGCATCATGTTGAGTTTCAAGGGGTGGAGGAGAAGCACCTTGGATTTTTCATTCATGAGCAGAGATGCTATTGAACTTGTTAGAGGCTGTGTAGAGCATCAGCAAGATGTGCTGTTAATCAAGGATTGGAGTTTTATATGCATCCTCCCAAACTCCCCCGTCACTTTGGCGTGCTGTCCCTCTCTAGCTTAAGGCAGCTACTGGGATGGGTCAATGCCTCTAAAGCACTCATTTTCTGAGATCACTACAGCAATGATCATTTCAGTAGAGATGCATTATTAATCATATTTGGGACCAGAAGAATCCTGGAGGGGGGAGAAGAAATCTCCCCAGAGTCATTCCTGTAAATGATGTACTCCTGCCCACGGTAGCCCTTCTCTTTCCTGGGAAAGGCACATCATGGCTGTCTCTCCTGCATGCTGCAAAGTCTCCCTCTGGCAAAACTACTTTAATCAGTGCTGCTCAGCAAATCACGGCAGTCACTTACGTTAACTTTATGAGCTACACAACTGACACGCTCATGCAGATGTTGTTTGCAGAATATTGGAGACGATGCCAGCCAGACACTTGGCACCAAGACCCAATCTGAGAGAGATGAGGAGCTTTCTAGGCTCATTCCTAACATTCATTATTTTCATATTTAATAAGAAAATTGACACGACACATCAGGGAGACTGGTCAGTTAGCTAGTATGGAAACTATTAGTGCAGAAAAATGAATAGCCTGGCAGTTAAATGTCTGCAACACCCACACACTCTCTGGAAACAACTTGGAAATAGAGTTATTCATCTGAATTTATCCCATGGTCCCTGTGTCTCATAACAGTGGCTGAAAGTGGCTGAAACACTTTGCACTGCTGGTTGCTGGATCTGAGTGCTCTACAGTGAACAGTGAATGTTTTAAGGCAGAGTTGTCCTTAGGCTTGAAATCCAGCTCAGAAGCTTTACAGAAACACTTGTGTGATGCTGGGCATTTTCCTGGGTACAAACCCTCCGGAGATCAGTTTTCTAATGATGGTTTCCAGGGGGAATCTGTAGGGTGATTGGTTTTAGAAAGTCAGTTAGGTAAAGTTGGTCCTGGAAGTCTTTCTTTACAAATATTTTTTTTCCCACAGTCAGTCACTCTCTAGCACCAGTACAATGAAGAAGTGTCTTTAAAATTTGCTTAATAAGAGAAGTCTGCCTAACAGGGGCTCTTGTCTCTTGGGTTGCTACTTGCACCCAAGTCCCAGTTTTAGACACTGCAAATGAAAAACTCTCAAGTTCATCTCTCATTCTCTTATATGGTTTTCTTCACTGCTTACACCTCTTGGGTTATAGCTACACCAGTAAATAAAATGAGCCAGCATCCACTCTCTGACCCTAAAAACAAATGGATGCCATGGCTTGTCTTACTAGGGCTAAATTTCATACCTGAAACAGGGTAGCCTTATCTGTGTCTTGCTGACTGAAAAACATCCCTGGCTCACAATGTCCACTGAGTCATGCTCAGATGTTATCTGGAAAGAGCTTACCAGGCACAGGCCAGAATGTGCCAGGGAGAAGACTAACAGCAGCTCAGGAAAACCATCTCCTGTCTTCATTCAGGCCACCACCACAGATGTTGCCTTTGGGTCTGCAGCTCAATTCATCAATTCAACACCATTAAGATCAGTGGATATTGAAGAGATTTGCACTCATGTTCGTGACAATAAAATTTCTCCCCTCAACTCTTATCTTAGGATGCAGTGAGTCACTCTCTCAAAGTTGCTTCCTCCCTCCAGCGTCTATAGGAGTTGCTCAGATGACTAGTTTCTACTGGTTGCCTAACTTTTGGGTAGCTAAAATTAAATGAAAATCCCATGCTAAAGGATTACGGACTTCATTTTTAAATCTGAATGGTATTAAAACCATCCTCAAATTTGCAGGGAATGAAGAAGTCCTACTTAGAACATATGCAGTTCAGTTCTTTCCTGTGAAGTTGCCATATGGCAGGGGAGTGATGGGAAGAAGAAAAATATTGACAGTGATGATATATCTTATTACAGAGCATACGGATGAAATTTTCCTCTCAGTTACACTAGTGAAAATCTGGAGTGAACAGCCCTGTCTTGATAGGAAAATCAGATCAGTCAGCGGATATACAAAGCCAATTATGAGAGTGAAACAAAAGCAAACTTGAGAAACATTATGGTATAGTAAAGAAGACATGTGGTAGGATGCCAGAAGACAGGAAGTCATTGGACCCAGCACGCTTACTCTTCCTTTGAAAAAATCATCCAATCTACAGTAACCACAAGCGGTCAGGATCTTGTTTTATGCCTGAACTTGGCAAACTCAATGAAAGCTGCCCAAAAACATCTGTTCTGGATTCCAAACATTTATATAGCCCTTTGTTAGAGTACCAAAGATGGCATCACATCAATAGAAAGGAAGCATTGCAGAAGAAAGCAGTACAAGGATGCTAGAGGGAGAAGTCCAAGACTAACACAAGATCTGCAGTGTTTTACACACCAATAACTTTCATTTATTCCTTGCTGAACATTCAGCTGATCAAAACTTTAAAACTATGTTTGACAGAGAAAATCAGCAAGTGCTTCAAGGAGAGACCATGGTGTATTCCTACTTCTATATTATTTAGAAATATATTATAGACAGCAGCAAAAGCTGCAACGATATCACTAGTTTTTCTACTGTGTTACAAAGACACAAAGGCACATATGCATATAGCTGAGAAGACTCTTGGAAATATAATGGGAAGTATATTATTCAACAGTAGTTGAGCACGGTTTATTTGAAACTTACTTTGCAACCAACTAGCAGAAGAACTATTTTTTATTCAGGATCCTTTTCAGCCCCTGGAAGATGATCAGAAATGTATAGGTTTTTTGGACCTATATGTCAGGATGATGCCATTCATGTGAACTAGAAGAAGTAAACACTAAAAACTCTGGCAAACAAATACAAAAAAAATGAAAACCCAAACAGAATTACCATCAGCAATTCCGCACATAAAAGAGTTAAACTTCAGCTTAATAAAGAAACCATGTATATTTTTTTCTTGGAGGCCTACAAAAATTGAGTTTTTGCAAATGAGTTCAAAGACAAGCTATAGCCAACTCAGTGTCCACAGTTTCTTTGGAAGCAACATGGAACATTTGGCCAGAAGAAACTGTGCCAACTATCCAGTGTAAAGCCTATACTTTAATTTGCAAAAGCAAAAAGCTGTGATTTATACCTCTGAAAGGAAGAAGTAAAAAAAAAAAAATAAATCTAACAGTACATTCTGTGTAGGTTTATTATTTTGCCAACAGTTTGTGGGTTGGATGATGAGGTACGTTCCTGAAGATTAGACATCACCATTTTTTTTTAAACAAACAAAACAGCAGGAAAAATCAAAATTCCCCCAAAGCAGAGGCAGTCCTTGCAAAAGTTCAGAACTGTTGTGGCTCCCCCTTGGCTCCTTCTTTTTAAAAAAGAAAATTCACCAACCAATAGTGTTAATCAGCTTTGGCTTACAGACCGAATGTTTGCCCCCAGTTGAAGACAATTAGAGGCACAGTATCAACTGGTCATTTATTAAGTTCTGTAAAGCTCTGTGGATACACATTGTTTTTGTGACATAAAAAAATTCTCATGAAAAATGGTACTGTTATATGTAGACATTCTTTGTTTCTTCTCCTTTTAAACTCAACAATTTGCTAGTTAAGAGGAAACTAAATAGTGTTTTGGAGAATAAATGCACACTGAAATTAAGTAGTGTAGTTCCACTGACAAAATCAACTAACAAGTGAAAATCAAGAGGGGTGGATGGTGAGCTATTAAACCATTTGTTCAGCCTGGTAGTATCTTTTGTATTATGGCTAAGGGAATGGGGTCTTGACCTACATAAATATTAAGTGATGAAATTTAAGAAGATGAAGATTTGGTCCTTTATTATTATTTTGACAATATTGCCATCATGTAATTGTCCAACATGACTTCTTCAGGCCTCCTAAACTATCAAAAACCCCTTAATGAATGCCTTTAGTAGGTGATCCACAAATATGTTCATGATAGAGCCTCCATAAATTATTAAATATTTGGCCAGATATCATGTTTAAAAATAGAACATTGTTTCTCAGAGAGGAAACTTTTTCATTGCCATGACTTCTGCTAGCCACCAAAGGCCTATTCTAAGACTGCAAATTAAAAGTCAAAATAAATATATCATTGTGCAATAAAAGAGCCCAGAGGGGAGAAAAAAAAAAAAAAAAAAAAAAAAAAAAGAGCATGAAAACTCAAGGCCTGAAAAGTATCACTTATTGCTGAAAAAAAAAGCACTCATAGGTTGCACATTGTTAGATGGTTCTTCTGGGTTTCTTGGCAGTTAGTCCAGAAAATCTATTTCTTTAAACTTACCTTTAAAGCATCTTGTATAATCCTAGTTAGAACAAGTTAAATTTGGGTAATACACCATATTTAGGGCAATTTGAGGTACCTGTTATAATGCTACTCACAGTCTTCCAGTCCCTAAAATGTATGTGAGATTTCAGCACACCACTACACAACTGTCTGTCTCCTCCTTAGAAGTTGCTGCCTATTAATGGAAAAATGAATTTTTTTTGTAAACTTCATGTCCTTTGGCTACACCCAGGACAGAAAGTATTCGGGCAGTGTAAAGGTATCTTTCTCCAGGTCCTACCTAGTATAGATCAGGACGCATCCTTATTGAAATTTTAGCTCTGCTCACAGTTTCTCTTCACTGAGCCTCATACTTTATGAATCATTGTTACTACTCTGGAGCTGGTTTCCATGTGGGCTCTCATCTTTAATGTTTTTGTTCCTAACAGGCTGGTTACGTTTCAACTTTTGCTTGCTGTGGTGGGATTTATCTAAAGTATTATGAAGACAAAAAAACCTGATGAGTTTCCAACATGTAGATAGTAAAAGTATTTACTATTATGCTGGGAGAAAAAAAGAAAGGATATAAAGTGTTTCACAAGGAAAAAAGCCAAGCTGTTAATCAGGGTGAGGAGGAAGAGATGCCTTCCACAGACACATGATGCCATTTTCTTCTTCTACATGCCTTCTCTTCCACATTCTTTGGATGGGATACTGGATGAGGTAGATGCATTACAGCAATTATGTTCTTCTGAAACATGGTCACTTAATAAAACACAGAAGTGTAGCACATCAAGCTGACACATGCTTACAGAAATGCATGTGGCTGATCAGTCTTCACAGCAACTGAATTTCACAAACTGTATCTTCCTCCTCCTTTTCCTCTCTCTCTCTTTTTTTTTTTTTTTTTTTTTTTTTCCCCCTATTCAATGTTTTATCATCTTCTAGGACCTTTTAAACCAAGATTATGCCCCACTGGCAAATTTTCCTAGAGGAATGTGATAGTCATCAAAAAAACCAATGTTATTTGGGTGAAATAAGACTCCCTAAGGAACCCCTTAAGAGCTGGTAAATCTATAAAGTTTTTACTGAAAGGTATCCGAACTTGTGATTTGGTCTTTTAAAGTAAAATATTTGGGATGCTTTATAGATCTAGAACATTTCTTGTTATGGGAAAAAGAAGATCACTGCTTTCTTAGGCTATCAATATATATTTGTGAGGCAGCTATAATTCTTCCAGTGAATTTCATGTTCCCATTGAAATGTATTTACTTGTTTTAAACAAGGCAAAAATTACAAAATGATACTGTGTTGGCAAGATCTAAAAATAAAGTCACTTGTCAATTGTGTTAAAATAAACACTGCTACTAGCTTGGTGTAAATAGGAGGGAAACTATATCCTAAAAATGACTTTTATTGCCTCTGGGCATAGTCACTCAGGTGGAGAAATGGCACCTTCTCTTCTTAAGTAATTTATCAGTTCTGGGGGAAAAAATGTCTGGAGAGCACATCCCTATCTGTAAAGAAGTCAATACTGCTCTATTTCTGTCTTTGGTATCTCTTCATAACTTTGTGGTTGATGTTGCAATAAAAATTACTGATACTCAGGCACAATGAGGCATTTAAGTCTGTTGCAATTAGCTATTTCTTGCTCTGACACCAACCTTCTGACATTAGACCTCCCTGCACCTTGGTTTATTCACCTATGAAATGAGGGTAAAGATACTGACCTCTTGTAAAACCAGTCTGAGATTTACTGCTGAAAACCGCCATGTACAAATTAGGTAGAATACTTAATAACTAGTAGCACATGTAAAAAGAGCAGAAACTCAACTGGCTTGTCCACTCTAATCGAGAGACGCACTTTTGCGACATTCACTTCTGCTTGAACTCGACTCTAAGTGGCCAGTTTACACGAGGTTCCATTGACTGCTAGAGAGTTTCTATTGCTAAAATTTTACTTGGTGTTCAAGGTATCTCTTATCCTCTGAATTAGGAATTGCCCCTGGGGCAAATGTACATTCTGTCTTTGATGAGGGCATAAGACATAAGGATGATAATAACAGAAGGAATGATGGTCCCTACTTACAGCAATGGGATGGAAAAAATAGCATTCTTCTGTGGCAAGGGGCAATACAGAAGGGTCATTCATTTGGTCCAATTTAGTGGACCAGACACTACAAGGACAATGCATGAGGGCCAGGCAGCAATGCCAGGACGCTGTTTTCACAGTCAGGAGCAAGAGAAGCTGCCAATACCATGTTATGTACATGGAAAGACTGGTCCTGGTGCTGGAGGCACCTGCTGATAGGACCACTGGATGGCCACCCAGCCACCTCCTCTTGAGGCCACCTCTTCCTAGTGTCTAGCTGAATGGCAGCACCCCTTGGGTGTTTAGTGGCATCACCTGGAGTTGCACTGTTTTGTCGCAGATGCTCCCCTTCTCTTCTGTCTTTACCCTGTAGCATTTGTCTTTGTTTTACATAGCAGTGGAGGCAAAGTGCTTAGTGAGTGAGATTATAGCATACTTCATTAAGAATTTACAGATAGAAAAAAAAAATTAAACCTGACTAGGAACCTAATAAGCTATTTTGTAATTTGATGAAATGGTTTGACCTACCAAGGGACTCAGTCCAAGGAGTTTTGTGTGCTAATCTAATGCTAAGCACAAGAAGGATTTTGGGGCTACCAACTCTTCTGGAGTGTGCCCACCACTGAAACTGCATGGCTACAATTAACATCAATCATACTAGAGAAATGGAAGACCAAAAGCTACCTGAGGAACTACAATGCTCAGGATGAGAACATGTGCCAGCCAACACTGTCACCGGGGAGTAATTAGGGCTTCTGCAAATCCTAGTAGGACTCTCACATTTCCAACTACCTTCTGGCACATCTTGCTGAAACATTGAGCACAGGGTGATGGAGGACTCCAGTATATATGGGGTAATAACGAGAGGGAAAAAAAACAGGGAGCTGCCAGCACTTTGGCTAGCATTCTTGGAGTGAGAAGTAATGTCTCTTCCCTAGAACATTTTAACCAGTGTAAATATATCAATACTATCCACATTTTAAGTAGGCTTCTTGGTGATTCATGATGAATCAGAGGATGCAGCTGCCCCATTCTGTGCTCAGGTATGGTGTGAAAGTGAAGTAGAAAGTGCCGTCAAGTCATAATAATACACTTCGTTTATAGACCTCATTTCATTTCCAGCATTTCAAAACCTTGCCAGTATTAATTAATTAAAATCTTGCAACAGCTCTTTGAGTTGGGCAAGGACTATTATATCATTATATCAATCAGTAAACATGGAGACCCTGAAGGCTAGATTGAGACTGCCTGCTTTAGGCACTCAATTCATTTGTTGCAACACCTCAAAAAAAAAAAAAAAAAAAAAAAAAAGCCTCTTGGCTCCAGTAGAATGATTCAGATCATTTAAAGAAGGTGCCTACACAAACTATACAAGCAATGCAGAGACGGATGCCTCTGAAGTAGCACCCAAGTGATGTTCACACGTTTTTCCATCAACTGAACAGTGAGCTGTAGGTCCTCCATGGGATGATTTAGCGTGGTTGCACGCAGCTACTCAGGCGTAGGCACGAGGAAATATTATTCTCAAGAGTGTGGCTGGGTAGGAGCT
Organism: Antrostomus carolinensis; assembly: GCF_000700745.2. Taxonomy (NCBI): domain Eukaryota; kingdom Metazoa; phylum Chordata; class Aves; order Caprimulgiformes; family Caprimulgidae; genus Antrostomus; species Antrostomus carolinensis. The sequence continues at coordinate 159,697 of NW_010321280.1, forward strand.
TAATTCAAGGCTTAACAGTGTGCAATCCTGCTTACATAGGAATCAAAATACAAATTCCCCTCTGAAGGGCAAGCACCTGTGTTGTGGGATAAGTGGGAGGAGGAAGCACAAGGTATTAATGGTTTGAGCACTTATCCAGAAAACAGAAAAGTAGAGATCTAGGCTGTCCAGCCTGAGGGGGTCTGACCTCAGCATTTCCACATGTCTGGACTATACCAGGCTACAGGTGAGGCTACAGTTGGCCGCTTTGCCTCCTCCTGCCGAAGGTCACCTGCTTAACAACCAGTAGTGTAAGATGCAGAAGCTAGAGAGTTTCAGTCCAGTGGATGGGGAGGTCTTTAGTTTGTAAATCTTCTATTTTAAAGCTCTATCAGTCAAACAGCATCAAGTTGAGTTAGACTAGAGAACAGGCGTTCCCTCATGCCCCAGGCTTAGCTGGCACTTAGGAATGCCTGGGTGTTTCCACACTGCCAGACTGACTTGTCCCTCTCCTTTATCCTGATATCCAGGTACTCCACATGCTGCACTTGTTAGCTGGCCATTAGGGAGCCATTTGTTCCATCCAAGAGGAAAGTTGGGCATGGCCAAGGTGACACAGTGTGCTCCAGGCTCCGCTCCAGGCACAGTGTGGACATGCACCACACAAATTGGGCTCTTTACCTGCTTCAATATTGCAATACTACCCTGAAGTCCCCCAACCTCAGTATCCCTCCTGTCACTTCTCAGAGCACACAGGAAGCAGATGGCTGCAGAAAAGCCCCTATTTTGGCATCTGTATTAAGAAAAAAAAACAACAACAAAGAAACCAAAACAGAACCAGAAATACCTATAAGTGTACCTCAGGGCCATAGGAAGGAAGATGTTGCCTGGTGGAGATCAGGATCAAATGCTGTGCAGTGTGGATTGGTCTGCCCACTCAAGATGCTCCCAGCTTTCAGCTGTGTGAACCCAACCAAGTCTGCAACAAGTAGTTCAGAGGCATAGACTCTCTTGCTGGTTTGGCCCATAAAAAGAGTATAAACACGTCCCAGATTTCTCTGGCTGACGTGTTCCATGCTAACTCTATGTCATCTAAACTGGTGGGTTTGGTCAGGTTGTGACTTAATGAAGTAGGCCTTTTCCAGCACTCTGGGAGGTATTGGCAGCTCCTCACCCACTTGTCAGGCATGATGGACTGCCAGGAGCTGTCAGTCACTGCATACATTCAAAACCATATGCTTATGTGATTTAAGTTACCCTTAAGTCCAAAGCACACTGTCCAGATTTATATACACACTCAGTTTCTCTGAGAGGTAGGTTCTTTTTCTGATGAAGCAGACTAAGCCATTCCCTGGCATTTAGGCACATCTAGTTCCTTCTCATGAGGACTTAAGTTGACTCATGGATGGTCTAAATCACATTCACTGACTTCAAACTATGCATCATCTGAGAAATAGAGCTGAAAAAACCCCCAAAACCTCAGGAGTCCTGAACCTGGGCTTGAGCCTGATTTATTATCATTTTTACCTGCTAGAGGTTCTTTTGATCTCAGTAAAACTCTCCCCTGATTAGCAGTAGAGAAGGAGAATTTAGGCTACTGCATCCTGCTCTATCCACTCTTTAACATAAGAGTGAATCTTATTAGCGTTATAGCAGTTTGTCCTTTTACCTAAGAACTTGCACAGTTGACTTGGCTAAACTTTTAATGGGTACGCTTTCAGTGTGGGAGGAAATGTTAAGCACTGCTTATTGTTACCTAGAATTACACACCCAAATACCATAGCTCCATCCAGAGTTCCCAGGCATCTAGCTACTTTACTGTCTATCACAGCACACTATATCACAAATAAGATCTTCTTTACTGCTTAAAGTAATGTCATGATGCAGTGTAGGAGCCAAAGAATGCTGGGTCTGCAAAATGTATGCATTGCTTCAGATTGCAGTGAATTTATTCAAGAGGAGATCAGGCAACAACCATTAATTTCAGTGCAATAGATTTCTCTGATCTTCTTATTTACTGAGATGCTGTCTCCCTAGATCAAATCAATGAAATTACGACAGATCGCCCAGCATACCGACAACAGCCAATATCTGCCTAGCATCTTGGAGAGGCATCCTTTTATCAAATGCCTCCAGGTTCTGTCTGCCACATCTCTACCGTTCAGCCTGTTCTGTTGGAAACAGAAAAGTTAGTTTTCCAATGTACTTGGCTGAGTCAGAAGCTCTTTTTAGGCAGTCATGCACAGGCGCACGTATTGACTGTCCTGCTAGCAGTAAATTTGACCCCATCGTGCCAAAGGAGATGTGCTACTGTCCTTGGGTGCACTTCTAGAGGCCACGTGTGGGGCGTACACAGCTCCACCCTCAGCCGAGGTGGGAAACTTGTTCAAAGTGGTTTTGAGGTTTTGTTAAGAAGCAAAACAGGAAATCTGCAAGAATCTGGAGTTTCACTATTTTTTTTAACTTGTTGCTCTCCCAGAGGTTTTTAA
>NW_010321281.1:0-9736 GCF_000700745.2 Antrostomus carolinensis
CGAGGAGGAGTTGTGAGGCTGTGAACTGCCCCAGAAGTTTGTCGTCAGAAACTGTTCTCTCTGTTGGCAAAGACCTCTGGCTCTTCTCAGAGGAATACCTCACCGCCCAAGATGAGTGGCTGTAGGAAGCGGTGTAAGCGTGAAATATTGAAATTTGCCCAGTACCTCCTCAGGCTAATCACAGGGTCTCTTCACACAGGTAACGACTGGGGTTTTGTTACGGTTTTTGTTTGGTTGTTTTTTTTGTAGTTGAGCTGTGCAGCATGCTAATAGGACAATTGCTTAGGGTTCATATAGTGATGGCATTGTTTTATATTATCATTCCTTTCATCTTGCAAATACTAATAAAAAAGAAATCTGTGAACTACTTTGTGGATGAGCATAATAAAACCAGAATATATAGTCTTATGTTACAGTATTTAGGCTGTGTAGCGTGTTCTTTCAGTGGTTACCCACCTGAATCCAAATCAGAATGTGAGCGTACGTGCTTCCACATGCCCACCTGTGTACCTCAAAGGTAATGCAGAGTATCCACACGATGGTCATAAAGAATGAATCTCATGCTTTTTATTTTCACTATTTTGTGAACTGATTTACTTTAACAAGTAGACTACTTTCTTTTTTGGAGAAGCTTGTTTTTGCTTATCTTAAGTTGTCAATCAGCTGCAAGGTGTCAATATGATGTTATATCTTGCTGCAAACTTTAAATAGCACTTGTGCATTTTGCCCTTAAAGAATCTGAAACAGAAATGGCTGTCAACTTTATTTAGGGTTTTTTGTTTTGTTTTTTTTTTTTCCTGTAACCTTGGACAAATTGTACAGTACCAGATAAGGTTTCTAAGCTAGACTGAATAAATGTTACAGTTTTTTTCTAGCACTTTAGAAAATATAATTTTCTCATAATTCAGCATTTTCTGTGGCTATTCCCAACAGCTGATAAATATGATAGCTTATATTACGTAATTCCATATTGATAAAATATTATTGTGCTTCTCTCTAGACTCAATTTTTTTTTCCCCCCTTAGAAAAATCATCAAGCAGAGATGCAAGTCCAGCATCAGCATATAATAACCAATTATACTAACATGATTATTTAGAATTAGAAGCCATTCATTTTACTACAAGTATTCTTGAAATAAAAGTTTCTGCTGATTGTGTTTTCACTTTAGGCACTGATGGAAATATTTGAAAGCAAAGGTAACTCTTCAGTAATATTTTAAATTTAAAGTATTGATGCAATGTGTTTATAATGCTATTAAGATCATGGCATAAACATAGCAACCAGTACTTTGTAGGATACTTGTAACTTGTCGAAATGTGATACAGCTTTTTAGTAACTCTGAGTATCTGGTAACGTAGAACTTCCCTGACTTTATTTTCTCTACTATTCCTAGTCTATTGTGGTTTCTCTTTTTGGAATGGTATTAGTTCAGATTTCTCTGAAATGCTGACTTCTTGCTCCTGTGGGTTGCTATGGAAATGAAGTGATAGACGTTGCAAGAAGAAAGCTGTGTTAGAAATGAATACCAATACTCCTTTTTCACAAAGTCATCCAGGCTCTTACCTGTCTATCAAATAATGCACACTATGCTATTTTTCAGACTGATGTTTGTACTCCAAGCTTTCTAAGCTCACAATTCAAAACCATTTTTCAAGAGTTATTGTGGATACTGATTCTTATAGTACTACTAAAATAAGTTCTTTTATTTGTGATTAAGTAGCACATTTTCAGTGTTAAATTACTGGAAAGCCAAATATAGTTGTATGAAACGTGTTTCTTCAAAGGAAATAAGCAAGCAAAACCCCCTACTCTTAGAAACTCTTAAGAACTGAGATGCTTCCTAGAAAACTTTCAGGTTGTTTTTATTACAGGCAACAGTATGCAACAGTATCTTACTTCTATTATTAGGTTAATGGACCTCATAATGTTCAAATGATACAACAAATAAGGTCAATAAATTGAACCACTGAGAGAGGTAGAGCTCCACTGTTCAGTTCTTGCATAGCCCAGTCTACTCAGTAACATCAACTGTTGCAATACCAGTTACTGTTCCCCTTGCAAAATCTAATGCATAATTCATTATGTTGACAATTATTTGATAATTAATGAAGATGAATGAGGAAGCCTAGTTGAAAGTGTTAGGAAGTTATATTTTAATATATTTGTATAATAAAGATATTTAATATTTGTATATATAAAGATTTTTTATAACAAATATATTTAATATTTGTATATTAAAGATTTTTCTGTTTGAATCTTGAGCATTCAAAAAAAAAAGTAGGATAGCTGTCAGAAACAAAAATATGTGCTTATTTAGCTTTTTACATGCAGGCAATCTGCTCATTCAAATGACCAATTATTTTCAAAATGTAGATGTTTACTAAGGACATTGTAAGTTGTATTCACAACTGTGAATACAATTTAACTTGTTGATAGAATTTGGCCTCTGGTTTCTCTTTCAGGTATTCTTAATGTTTAAATAATACTTAATATGAAGTTTGAACTACACATTGTTGAAAAGCAGATGCATGAATGAATGTAATCCATTCCCCCTTTCTGTATGGGTAGGAATGTTGAATATGTACTTAATCTACATCAATATAGATTGGTACAAGCTCTGCTGCAGTTGGTGTGATTAGACTGGTTAGAAAACAAGAGAAAGTGAGCTTGGAGGGAGACTCGGTTTATTGACTGTAGGCCCAGCTAAGAAGTCACTGTTGATCACTGGTTTTACTGCTCACGTTTCGTTACCATTTGCAGCACTACAGACCTGTTCTGTGGTGAATCTCAGTATTTAAAATATAAATTCTCTCATATAGCTGTCTGTGATAGTACATAAACATGGACTTGTGCTTAATATTCAGCTCATAAGTAACCAGTATTAATGAAATAACTCCCCTGCTTGAAGGTAAATGCTGCATAAATCTTTACAATGGGTTTTAAGTGGCAATTTCTCCCTGAATACATCCAGATCTCTTCCAGGTTTGTTGGGGTGGTTGTTTTTTTTTTTTGGTTTGGATTTTTACATCATGTTACCGATTGACAGCAAAATGTAGTGAAATGTAGTTAAAAGAATGTCTTTTAAACAAAGGGTTGGCTTTTTTTTTTATTTTCCATAATTTCTGCTGTATATTAAGTTGATGTGTTTCCACAACTGAACCAGACTCATAGCAATTCCTTCTCTATTGCCTACTGCCTCTGGAGTTGTGTTGGAATTGCCCATTCTTTGAAACATTGTCAAAAAGAATTTAGCACTGCAATTGAGGAGAATGTTTCAGTTTTCAGATGCAACATGAATTTTTATATTATAAATAATGACATAAATCATTGAGAGATCAAGAAGTGAATTTTTATATTATAAATAATAATAATAATGACATAAATCATTGAGAGATCAAGAAATATATTGGAAGTTATTTTGAAATGGAGAAAACATTATTTCAGAGCAATGGCTAGGAAGTTTTTCTTAGTAGTCACAGCTTATAGATTATGGGGGTTAAAGAGATGATAGAAACAAGACTGTCACTGACATTGGTGGTATTTTTTCACGAGTGTCCTTTTCAGGCATGTTCATGTTAAATGCTTGTGATGAAGGAGGCTAGGCTTTCGTGGCCAGATTCAAATTCCCAGTTAACATGTGCGTTTACAAAGACAGCAAGAAGAAGAGAACAACTCTGGCTATGGAAATTGTACTTTCTTTCTAACAAACTGAAGTAATCTCACTCATCTAGGTTTACATAAATAAAGCTATGGATTGATTTTTTTTAATCTGTAGATTGATGCCATTGATGTAAAATGACACTGATCACAGGCTTCAGATTTTTTTTTAGTTAAAAAAAAAAAAAAATCTATGTGAATGTGGGATGCAATTTTTGAGAAACCAGATTACCAGAAAGTAATCTTTAGTCTTCACTTTTGTCTGTTTGTGTACAGAAATATTTTCTAGCCTACTGCTAAGTCACCATCTGAGCTTAAACCTCTTTTCCCTGAAGGTGTGGGAGTCACTAGCACAGGCATCCAAGGGCTCACAACAGTACTCCTGTGACTGTTGCAGATCACCTGCCTACCAGTGCCTAAAATCTGAGTGTTTCAGACAGCAGTTTATTATGAATGCTTTCCAAGTCTGCTCACTTCATTGGCACATACACTTATTAGATATCCCCCTCTTAAACTTTGGAAATATGGGTTGTATAAACACCTATTGGTTAGGCTGTCTGCCAGGTTAGGAGATATGTGGTGCCGACTGCTTAGCCTGAAGAGGATTGAAATGTCTCCTCCACATCCAAGGAGAATGTCCAAAATCCAGTAGTATGGATAAGAGTCTTCTCCATTTCTTAATCTATCATACAGCAAGACATGTAAACATCACAGGACCAGATAGAGGTGGCAACAGGGAGCCTAACTCTTTTCTGATTATTAGGAAATGCATCTGGGAGTGACTAGACTCGAAGTTTAAACTCCACTCTGTGAAATCTCTCAAGAAGTTCTGTAACTGTCCTAACTGCTATGTCATCATCACACTACTTCTTGATGTTCATCTTCAGCAGAGAGCATGTAAGAATAGGTCCCAACCATGTGGAAATTCCAAATAGTTTGTGTTGGCTCTGTCACAGATTGAAACACCCTGAAGGAGATGCCTCATTTCATAAACCAGTTCAGGAAGAATGGGAAGTACTCAGACTGAATGTCCCACTAGACAAGTTTCCTGCCTCGTTTCCTTTCCTACACCATTCTACAACAACAACAAGGAAAAAAAAAAAAAAAAAAAGGGGCAATTCATTAATTTCATTTTGGGTTCCAGTCCATGGTTATTATACTAAAAAGGTTCATCTCAAGTCTTCAATTTTAGGTGTGCATGTTGTGGATGCACCGATGCAATGATTCTTAACAATTGGGGTGATATTCTGGGATTTTTCTGTATTTCTACAGAAGCTAGCAGAAGATGGGATATGGATTTTGGGCTGTGAATGTAAAACTCTCACCCTTACCAGGAATATATCAGGGTTGTCCCATGGAAAGTTTAGAAATGAATGCTCAAAAACCTAGAGTTTAATTCAAATATTTTACAAGAATGTAGTAGTCTAGTGATAATAGGTAAATATTCCAGAATAATGTTTTCCTTTACAGTTAAGAGGTTATACGAAAGTGAATGTTGAGACTAATGAGCTCTTAATTCTTATGTTTAACTATACTGCATTTTTCCTCTTTTTATCCTCAGATTTAAAGCACAAAACTTAAGAACATTTCATATTTAATCTTTGCATGATCATCTTAAATATGGTAAATGAAATTATTTCAATAATTAATTAAATCTTTTTCCCAGTCTTAGGAAGAATTACTAGAGATGAAGTATTGTACTTCTAATTCAAAAGAAAAAGTTTTTCCTTTAATAAAACTGATCCTAGAATGAATTTACTATGCCTTTCTATATGTAGTTACTTTTCCTGCATAGCTTTATGAATGAGTGATACTGAAAATCTGGATGATTTAAATAGATGTAGGAAACAATGGTCACTCTGTCTCTCAGATGATCTCTTCAGACCTTGAAGCTGAATAACAATGAGGTAAATATTCCTGAATTATTAACATTAATTTTACTACTTCTATTTTCTCATATGTTTTCCTCCATGTTGTTTTGACTGATTAATTTTTGTTTGTGATAAGTCACAAAAACTCTTCAGTGAATCCAAAGATCTGTAATTACTGTTAGCTGATTATTTAATGTAAATATTCATAAGACGTTTTGCTTCCAGTTTCCTACGTGGAAGGCAGGATATTCTTATGAATTTGTAAAAGAAATATGTAAGAGTGCTTTACATATATATATAGTTGGCAATATTAATGTAACAGCCTTTTATATTGCAGAGCAGGTTGTCTCCATACATGCTGCCAATTCTAATACTTGCTGCCTGGTTAAGTCAGTTCGGAGGAACTTGGACATTTTGGCAGACAAGCAGTGGAGGATAAAAAAAAAAAAAAATCGGAGGGCTGCAGCAGTTAGTCTCCAGGCTTCTGCTGGTCTCTGACCCAAGTTGCTGCTAAGGACCTCTGAGCTGCTCATTCACCAAACCCTGCCCTCCTCCAGGGCCGAGCCGGGCAAGCGCAGGTATGAGGCTGCTGCCTCTGCTCCGCTTCACTGTGCTGTGACGGAGACTGGCTGGGCAGTTCAGACACTGATTAATGGGGTGATCAACCATCTTTCGGGCCAGCCATGTCTGACAGTTAGGTGGGCTAAGGAATTTAAAAGCCCTAGTTCTCTAATCCTAGTCTTTTTGAAATTCTGAGCTTGAAAGTGAGAGATGTTTAATGTCTTCAGTGAACAGAGCTGTGCTTTTGTTGAGTTCCTTGGTGTGATATAATGTGGAAAAACAGATCCATGTGGCCCTTTAGCATCTATCCCCAAATCTATTTCCTTTAGAGACTTTAGGAGTGGTAGGAATGGTGGTTCTAAAGAAAAGCTTTTTTACTGAAAGTGATATGATGAACTGAAAAGAATTATCAAATTAAAATTCCTGGCATCTTTCCCCTTATATGAGATTTCTAGCAAGAGAATATTTTTCGTCACCAAGGCTTTGGCCTCTGAAAACTTCTTCAGGTAAACTATGTCATGGAAAACAGAAATGGAAATAGGTGAAACATTTGGCTAATGGATTTTGTAATAGGAGAAAGATTTAATAGAAAAGGAAAAAAATAAAAATAAAAGCAAATTGTTAAAATTCTGGTTCAGTTTTGACTTAATTTTTAATTGTATTGATGTAACCTTCTGAAAGACCCATGATGATTTTTGCATTCACTTAGATTTATTAGTTTAATACACGGCAAAGTAAATGAATGAGAAACTACACTTACTTGTTAAAGCTACCTCTGCGTCACAAGAATATTTTTATATTTTCTGAAAGTGAAGATTAAAGGAAATTATGTAAGAACTGCAGCTATTCATGAGAGCATGAAAGAGAATAAATAACTCCCAGCTGCCCTTACAAAAGAAACAGAAGTGCAAAAACTACATTGCTGTACTACATCCAGTCATACAAAGTAAAGTGGAAATAAGCCATCACCTTTACGTAAGCAAAATAGTCATGAAAGCAAGTTGTGATCTCAACAAAGCTGTGGAGCATGTGCTGAAGCATTTTAATTGAAACAAGGCCTACAAATGGTGATAGATGTCTGTGATCTATTAACCCACAGCAAGGCAATACAATAAGGTAATTAAAAAATGGAAGTTTTTAGCTTTTTCAATAAAGTCTCTGCCTTTTCTACAAATATTTGCCTTCTGAGGTACTAGCAGCAGACTCTCACCAACCAGAAGCATCAGAAACTGTTGGTTAGGTGATGGTCCCCAAGACCCATGCAAGGGAACTTGGTGTTTCCCAGAACTGTTCCATGGATGTCCACGCACCAACTCAAAGACACTCCTGAAGCTGGATAAGAAAATCAAGCCTTCTGTCAGTACTCTTAAGTCTGCATCTCCTGAGCAAAAGAGATGGCAAATCAACAAACGTTGAGAAAGTAGTGTTAAACATTAGAAGATAAACTCCTTTCAGTGAGTATCTGGATGTTACATCTGCCCTTGTCTAATACAGGGATTAGATGCATTTAAGGATCAGTTGCTCATCAGATATCTTTGAATAGATTTTTTTTTTTTGGTTGGTTGTTGTTTTTTTTTTTTTAAAAAAAACCACAACTTTTTCAGGAGTAGGCAATAGAATGCCAATTTATTCCAGTGCATAATTAAGGTAATTCAACCAATATGTAATTCAGCCCCTGTTTTGTAGCCCTCAGAACACTGCCCTTTTATACCTTCACCTCTGCTTGGTTCCCTTTCTTTTCTAAACCTTGTAATGAAGGATGTGCAGACCCAGTGGCCAAGGACCCCACCGCTGTGCTGGCTCAGGGTATCCTGCTTTTTGCCAGGGCACCAAGGGCTGCAGCCATGTGTCTCACTGCTTGCTCTTTCAGCCCTTTCTAAACTTCTTCCCATATTGGCCTGTGCTGAGCTGACGTGGGCTCCCTCCTAAACAGGAGATCTGCTATGCTCATCTCTTCTCCATTTTTGTATAGTTTCATGAGGTGATTTGAGTGCTGTGACTGCAAAGCTGTCTCTGCTCTAGGGTGAGTTTGATTAAGTAGGAAAATGAGGCCTATCAAGCAGGCATGTTAATTGTGCTCTTGCCTTGCTCTCACAATGGAGCCGTCACCGTGTTGCTCCCCGCAGGGACGCGTTGCTGTCAGTTTAGGGCACGCCGCGGCATGTCAGAAGTCTTTTGGTAAAGAATGACTGTAACACTCAGGAGTATGCTACCAACTGAATAACCCTGTCTTTGTTCTCTCAATGTATTTATAAATTCTTGTTAAAAAGCAGCAGTGGACAGAAAGACAGCTCTGGAGTTTTCTGTGTGTTGTGGGGTTTTTTGTGGTGTGTTTTTTTTGTTGTTGTTGTTGTTTGTTTGTTTTTTCTTCCTGGCACTTCAAACTGTTTTGAACAGGATAAAAGAGAAAAAAGCTTTTGCTGTGTCCTATTTAAGGAGTATCTCTCATTCAAGACTGTATTATATGAAGCCCCTGAAAATGTTTCTGTGTTTCTTTTCACTGATGTAATGAAAGAATTTTGAAATGCTAATACACTGATGTACATCCACTGTAATGAGTTTTGATTTCTCAAATATTTTCTTGTAGCACAAAAAGAGAATTTTGGGTGAAGAAATAGTGCAGAGTAGGCTCTTGAGAGAAGAGAATTTGCAGCACTGTTTACTCTGCATAAATCCATTAAAAAAATTGTGCTGCTTGATTACTCTGCAGTGTGTAATGAAGAAAGCACAGTAAAGAAACTTTAATGATTTCTCAGCACCATCTCCCTGATGACGTTTTAAAGTTTTCCTCATAGAATTTCTACCAGCTTCCTCAGTTCTCTACTTTGATTTCATAGGATGAAATTCTGATATATAGACCCAAACTATAATGGAAGAACTTTGCTCATCATTAAACATCCAACACTGATGCTCGTCTCCAACCAGATATGAAGTAGAAGTTACAGCTGACTGTTGGACAAAGTCTACAGAGAAAGAATAATGATGCTAAAACTTTATTTAAGGCTGTTTTGTTATTGTGGGGTTAATAGGGAACCTTAACAACCAGGGAAGATGAATTACAGTTTTTGAATGCAGGTTAATAATGTTCTATTAACATCTGTTGAAAATACATGTAAAATAAAATGAGAAGTAGAATAAATTAAAAGAAAACAATAATACAAAATATCAAAACAATCCTAAACAACATGAGACAAAGAGCAGATGAAAAGGATGTTCTACTTTTTATGTAAATGGAATCTAAAATAAATCTATTTAAAAAGGAACTGGTAGCTTGAAGATATAAAGAAAAATCTAAAATGTCAACATTCATAGGAAAACATGGGTTTCATATGTTTCCAAATGCTGGGTTTTTTTGGGATTTGTTGCTGAAATATTTCTTCTAATAACAAATCAGTATTGTTCATCAACCTGATTAGTCTCTTTTCTTTTTTCTTTTTTTTTTTTTTTTTTTTTTTTTTTTTTTTTTAAACAGAAAATAATTCCAGATTTAAGATCTGCATCTCTGTCTGTTGCCTATGAGGTAGTTTGAATCTCTAGGGTCTCGGGTGTTTTTAATATAGAGAGGTACAATGTTCTCTCTCTTTATTCTCTCTTTCTCTCTAATTCAATGACTTCTAATGTGCAAAGGTGAAATTTTTGTCATGTC
>NW_010321281.1:9798-10061 GCF_000700745.2 Antrostomus carolinensis
ATTTCTGCATTGTACTTTATGCTTTCTTAATTTCCCAATTAGCACTGATAACTTTTGCTGGTGTAGTCTTGGTATTAGTCTACCTCAGAGAGAAATCACTTTTGTGGAAGTGTGTGGTGGATGGAGAAATGTTACAAAGTTGGGTTTTGACTAGTTTTCATACTACTGTTGGTCTGAGATGTCTAAATGTAAAATATCAGACTTTGAGAGAAAAATACCTTAAGAAAAAACAACCAAGCAAACACACACCCAACACCCCCTCC
>NW_010321282.1:0-2366 GCF_000700745.2 Antrostomus carolinensis
TTTGCCACCACCCCGATTTTTCCCAATTTTCCCCATTTTTTCCCAATTTTCCCAATTTTTTCCCAGTTTTCCCCAATTTTTCCCATTTTTCTTTTCCATTTTTCCCAACTTTTCCCATTTTTCCCCAATTTTCCCCCATTTTTTCCCAATTTTCCCCATTTTTCCCAACTTTTCCCCGTTTTCCCCCATTTTTTCCCAATTTTCCCCATTTTTCCCAACTTTTCCCATTTTTTTCCATTTTTTCCAATTTTTCCCAATTTTTCTTTTCCCATTTTTTCCCCATTTTCCCCATTTTTCCCAATTTTTTCCATTTTTTCCCATTTTATTCCTAATTTTTTTCCATTTTTTCCCATTTTATTCCCAATTTTTTTCCCATTTTTTCCAATATTTTTCCCCCATTTTTCCCCAATTTTTTCCCAATTTTCCCCTTTTTTCTCCATTTTTTCCCCATTTTTTTCCCAATTCTTTTCCCACCACCCCAATTTTTTTTCAATTTTTTTCCTTTTTTCCCTATTTTTTTCCCATTTTTTCCCAATTTTTTTTCCTACAACCTCATTTTTTCCCAATATTTTCCTTCTTTTCCTCTTTTTCCAATTTTTCCCTTTTTTGACAATTTTTTTCACCCAACCCCTTTTTTGCTCCATTTTTTTCCCAATTTTTTCCATTTTTTTCCTATTTTTTCCATTTTTTTCCTATTTTTTCCATTTTTTTCCCTATTTTTTCTTTTTTTTTTCAATTTTTTTGCCAACCCCAATTTTTTTCAATTTTTCCATATTTTGCCTTTTTTTCCCAATTTTTCCCATTTTTTCCCCATTTTTTCAAATTTTTTCAATTTTTTCCCGTTTTTTCCATTCCTATTTTTTCCATTTTTTTCCTATTTTTTCCATTTTTTTCCCTATTTTTTCTTTTTTTTTTCAATTTTTTTGCCAACCCCAATTTTTTTCAATTTTTCCATATTTTGCCTTTTTTTCCCAATTTTTCCCATTTTTTCCCCATTTTTTCAAATTTTTTCAATTTTTTCCCGTTTTTTCCACAGTTTTTCCAATTTTTTCAATTTTTTACCAGTCTTTCATTTTTTTCCATTTTTTTTCCAATTTTCCCCATTTTTCCCAATTTTTTGCCATTTTTCCCCCAATTTTTTCCAATTTTTCACATTTTTGACAATTTTTTCACCAATTTTTCCCCATCCCCTTTTTTTTCTCTCCAATTTTTTTCCAACACCCCATTTTTTTTCCATTTTTTCAATTTTTTTCAATTTTTTTGGCAAATACCAATTTTTTTCTACTGCCCCAGTTTTCCCTTTTTTTCCCCAATTTTTCCCTTTTTTTTCCTTTTTATTTTTTTTCCCAGTTTTTTCCCATTTTTTTCCATTTTTCCCCATATTTTCCTTTTTTCCACAGTTTTTCCAATTTTTCCCAATTTTTTCAATTTTTCCCCATTTTTTCCCCATTTTCCCCATTTTTTCCCATTTTTCCCAATTTTTTTCCCATTTTTTTCCCAATTTTTTCCCATTTTTCCAATTTTTTCCCATTTTTCCCCATTTTTTCCCCATTTTCCCCATTTTTTCCCATTTTTCCCAATTTTTTTCCCATTTTTTTCCCAATTTTTTCCCATTTTTCCAATTTTTTCCCATTTTTCCCCATTTTTTCCCATTTTTTCCAATTTTTTCCCATTTTTTTCCCATTTTTCCCATTTTTTCCCCATTTTTTCCCATTTTTCCCATTTTTCCCCATTTTTTCCCATTTTTCCCCCATTTTTCCCATTTTTTCCCATTTTTTTCCAATTTTTCCCATTTTTCCCAATTTTTCCCATTTTTTCCCCATTTTTTCCCATTTTTCCCATTTTTTCCCAATTTTTTCCCATTTTTTCCCAATGTTTTCCCATTTTTTCCATTTTTGTCCCATTTTTTCCCAATTTTTCCCCATTTTTTTCCCATTTTTTCCCCATTTTTCCCATTTTTTCCCAATTTTTTCCCATTTTTTCCCAATGTTTTCCCATTTTTTCCATTTTTGTCCCATTTTTTCCCAATTTTTCCCCATTTTTTTCCCATTTTTTCCCCATTTTTCCCCAAATTTTCCAATTTTTTTCCCATTTTTTCCCCATTTTCCCCATTTTTCCCATTATTTCCCTTTTTTCCCCATTTTTCCCCATTTTTTTCCCATTTTTTCCCAATTTTTCCATTTTTTTCCCATTTTTTCCCCATTTTTCCCAATTTTTTCCCATTTTTTCCCAATTTTTTCCCATTTTTTCCATTTTTTTTCCCATTTTTCCCAATTTTTCCCCATTTTTCCTATTTTTTCCCCATTTTTCCCCAATTTTTTTCCCATTTTTCCCATTTTTTCCCATTTCCCCCCCCATTTCCCCCC
>NW_010321283.1:0-685 GCF_000700745.2 Antrostomus carolinensis
AAATTATTAAATTCTATATGACATGAAAATTTTAAATAATTACAAACTGTTCCTACTGGCTGCAAATCTGTGCCATGCCTATGAACAACCTGAAATGTTCCATGTTTTACTGACCTTCCTTGACAAAATGATCTGGAGTCAAGTTCTCTTCACCCAACTTACACCCTTCAGCTGACTTCAAAGGAGATGAATGAGTTTCAGCAGGGCAGAATACGGGCTTGTTATTCCTGTAACACATTCTATATGTCATTAATACCCTTTTTCTTATCTAACTCTTCTAATAGTTAACTAAATTTTAAGTGTTTTATACAGTTGGTTCATTTTTTTTTTTTTTTACATTTAAAACTTGGGAAGGGTATTTTTCCCTTCCCTTCTGTTTATATTTACATTTTCAGATAGTACCTATACAGCCTAATCATATCACTTTGAAAGTGATATAGAAAGTTGTGCTCTCTTACTCAATCAGATTTAATCAGTTTGGATGGATTCCAAGTACTAAGCATTAATCTCACTTAAACCAAACTCCTGATAGTTCATCTAGCTTGAGTATTCATGTCAAAGACATAAAACAATCTCCTTTAATGCCCACAGTACTTTTTAAATTGAGCTTTCACCGTCTGTTAATAAAACCTGCTTTGTACTGCTGGTTGTGTTCTGTGGAATGTGTCAGGGGTGAGTTCCTCTT
>NW_010321283.1:710-2780 GCF_000700745.2 Antrostomus carolinensis
AAAGTATATGAAAATTATGCAATATAGTAACAAGGAATTAGTCACACCTTGGCAGAGTCTCCATTATCTTGGCTCACATCAAAGGGAAGGAGAGAAGCGTGGTCCTTACAAGCTTATAGCATTCCTTTGCTTGGAGTCCCACTCTGCGATGACAACTAAATTGGACACTGATGCTTACTTATTTTTCAACATGTGGGTGTAAAGCACATTGACCTTGCAGTTGACTCTTTTAGAGCACCTTTCATCATGGGCCCAAGCCCACAGCGTGATGCAGAGCTCTCTCTTGTCTTTCAGGAGTCCCTGGGGAGGATTATTCAGAGGCAGAGCTCTTGAGCTGAAGTCCCTCTTTGATGCCCTCTGTATTTCAGCATTGTGCTGGAATGGTACTGTGGTGCTTCCTTATCAAACTGCTATAAAGATCATGCTCAAAATAAGTGGTGCCTTAAGATGACATTTTACATGATTCATCCATTTAAGGTCATAATTTACAACAACAGGGGAGTGAACTACAAATTAAAAAGGGCAAGAGTAAGAATCCGTGTTTCTCTGGGGCACGCTTCTCAGAGCACACTGCTGGCTTTATCGGCTGCTGCTGCTGTCAGGGGTGAGCTGGGTGTATTTGATTCCAGCTTTGCCTGGGAAAGCAGGTGAGGTATGTGCATTAGACGGTTTTAAAAGTCATGGCTAGGCTTGTTTTCTATGATTCTGCATAAAAGTAAATGAACAAGAGAAGTGTTTTTGTTGATTTGAGAAAAAAAGGGATGGATTTAAAGGATGGATCAAGTTTCATTCTTGATGAGCAAGAGACTTGATTGTCCACATACTTGAGCTATGACATTGGGGTCTAAGCAATGAATAGGCATCCAAGCACACATTTTTTCTCCACAAATATGGGACTGTAGGCACTGGGATATTTTGGAAAAGTTTTGCAACTAGGGATATAATTACTGGACCTTCTAACTACCCCAAGTCAAAAAGTCTTTCAAAGAAGTCTCAGAGGTTTTGATGGTTACAGGACAAGTATGGGAAAAGTGTGAACTGTCAAAAAGGCTGCCACACTCAACCCTTCCCTAGTGTCAATCCCTCTTTTCCCAGAAATCTGCTTTCCTGGGCTGTGGAGAAGTGGTCCCATAGCATCTGACCTCAATGTGAATGCTAGTCTGAAGGTACTAGTTGTCAACCAAGGTATGAGCACTGGATGATATCCCCTTGTTATTGCAGTACTTAATTTATTGTCTACTTTAAGAATAAGGTTGCAAAACCTCCAATAAATCTGTATGACCTGCAGCCCTGGAGGTTGTGAAAATCTCTGCTATTTCCACCCTCATACTGGGACATCCATCCCTGAGACTTGCTTTCAAGGCAGACTGCTGTGGAAACAAAGACAAAACTCATTTATACTTGAAAAGTGGGTAAAACCATGTGTCCTCTCACCTCCACCTCTCATCTTGCAAGTCTCTTTCTGTCCTCTCAGGAGCAGGAGGAAGCCCCTGGTGGGAAAACTGATGGTGTTGTGGAGATGACTTGCCTTCAGGTTTGCTCTTGAGACGAGGCACATTGTCTAGCTCATCTCCAGTCTTCCTTCATATCTTCTGGTATGTAGGAAGTTAAAAGAAGGGCCAATTCTGCTCTTTGTGCTGACTGCAAACTCAGGCTAACACACTGAAGGGTGGGAAACTGTTTTAAAGTAGCTATGGCAGAATTTAACTGAGATGATGGTTATGACAATGATGGTGATTTTATGAGTTTCAAAATGTGACTTGAACATGGATTTCACTTGGCAGATGTGTTAAATAACAAAATACACCCTCAAATTCAATTTGTATTTGATTGCACAATAGCTAATTTCTTCAGCTACTTTTTCAGCTTCCTCCTAACACTTATGTTTTTGCTTGTAAGTTTTTTGTTTGGATATAATGAGGCTTTGTGTCTCTTGATTCCTTATCTTATGTGGGTGGTAGAAAAATTGCTCTACTGCTCCAATATTTGTGGTTGTGTGGGGCAGGTGGTTTCACGCAGAGCTGTGCAAAATATCTACAGTAAATAAAAAAAGAAGGGGAAACCTCTTTC
>NW_010321283.1:2805-11243 GCF_000700745.2 Antrostomus carolinensis
CTGCAAACCCTAGGGACCCACCAGAAGAGCTAGTTTCAGGGATGGAGAGGCCCTTTGCCAATCTTTGCAGCTTCCAGTGACCTGGAGCTGGTTTGGGTTTTCACTGTGCAGCACAGGCCAGCACGTCCTGGAATTCCAGCTGCCTCCTGCACTGCCTGGGGGTCCCACTCCTTCTCACTCCTTTTGGGCTCCAGGCATCATTTTCTCCCACCCCTCCCAAGACTCGTGAATGGAACAGGTCAAGACTAGCTTTTTGGGACTTATGTTCAAATGCAAGATGGAGCATAAGTCTGTGTGACCCAATATACTCTCCAGAGGTGTCAGTTGTGCGGCTTCTTGCATAAGGAACATGCTTCCAGGTGTAGAGGTGGATCCTGGACATTTGTCAGCTGTAAAAAATTCTATCTAGATACTCTGTTGGGTATTGCTCACATCTAGCTGGGGAATAGGCCAGGTATAATACATTCAACTTATATAATGTTTATGATTTGATGCTGCCACCTGAGGACAGTAGGAATTTAAGTCAAATTTACTGAAGCAAATTTGTCAGGAAATGTTTCATCCACTTGTTAATGGTAATCCCCAGGATTCAGCCATTGGGATGTTCATGCCGAAGAGTTTGTAAGGTTTGAAATTTGCCCTTTATGGACTTAACATTTGTCTCTGGAGCTTCATGCTATCACCTTCTAGGACTGCCATGGCATCCCACATCCCACCCAGCATACCTACTGGTCTGCTGTCTCTGCACATTACAGTAAAGCTGATTTCTGGACATCTGAAATCATGGCTTCTGTAGCTTTGCTTGAAGACACATGTCTTTGGTGAGCTTAATATGGATCTCTGCCTTGAGCTAGAGGCCCATGAACAGCTAGCCTACCTTCCTTGGCCAAAACTAGTGAAGAGAAGGCAATGCAACTCTGAAAATCCTGCTAGGTCCAGGGGCAGCTGTTTAATTCCTATAATAGCACAGCATGTCCCTCAACCACTAGTGTGCACTGGCAGTGCATCCAGCAGGTGATCTGACAACATTTCTTCTGTCCTAGTGTGAAAGCCCCATGCTTAGGTGGGACTAGGAGGCTTTCTTCAAATCGTATGATAAACTTTATATCAGGTTGTGTGATGGGACAGCACACCCACTGGTTCATACAGTATGGCGCCTTCCAGCCACTCTACCCCGCTTTTCATGGAAGCAGGACAACACCACCACTTTACTCCCCATACCTTTGGGTACTGAACCACAAACCAGGACATCTGACATGCAAGGTCAAAGAGCAGGAGAAAAGACTATAGCATAGGGTAGTATGAAATCTAGACCTAGCTGTGGTGGAGCAGAAGGCAGGAACCTACCTGGTGAGCTGGACGCTCAGTGTCTGAGATATGGCAAGTGTAAGAACACTTTCCTTGATACTGGTTCTTGGATCTGCAATAAGGTGACAATTTGCATCAAGACCCTCCTGAATAAACTTATATATGCACTAAGGCATACAACATTTGCTAAAACTACTTAAATCCTTGCTTTTATGGATGTATATATGAAGCTTAATATATTTTTTCAATTATATACTTGATAAGTACAGAATTTATTTATTTAAATTATGATATTTTTAAACCAAGCAGCTCATATTTCTCATATAACAAAGCAAGTGTAGGACTATGCAGCAGTCAACTGTACTGTTACCCTTGGATGGTACAACATAAAGCCGACAGAGAGGTGAGATTTTTGTTTCTGGACTTCAGAAGGTCAAAATCAATGTGGGAACTTTTCCCAGTGGTGGCAGCTGCAAATGTCAGGGAGAATTTCATTTCCAGCAGCTTCCCAGGACAGATTTTCACAGTCAGAACCATTTATTTCTTGTGTACTGTTGGAAAAACATAATAAAAGAAACCTGGGTATCAGTTTGAGGTGATTGCTGAGGTGGAGACAGAGGCACATAAGCAAGGGACTGCAAAGAATATTTTCACTTTAGTTTTATTTGGTGTGTGAATAACAGGAATACCCAAAGCAGGCACTGATCAAATACTTTCTTATTTAAAAGTAAGAGACTGGAAATTTGAAATGCCTGTGTGCCATTTGTGATAATGCCATGGTATCCTAAATACTACTATTAATAACATAAGTGTTTGTCTATGACAATGTCAAATTTAATTTGCTGTAAACCATATAACCCAGGTATATAATAACATGACACATACATTCCACAGAAGACCACACACAAGCCTGTATCTATTTGATAAAGTGTTTAAACAGCTGATGTGCTGTATTTGTTATGTATCTCTGAGATGTTCATGGACAGTCTATCCCAGATACTTAACTAGAGATTTTTGAATTGTTTCATATGCTTTTAAGTGAAAAAAACCAAAACAAAACAGTGATCAGCTCCACCAAATATGGATGACAACTTGAAATCTCAAAAGAGACCAAACAGAATTATAAACCAGAGCTGTAGTGAGATGTTGCATACCAGCAAGTCTCCACTCCTGTGATCTGTCTGGATACCTCTGCTCCCCACCATGGCCCATCCCAGCCAACATAGGTCTGCAGCATTAGCAACTAGATAGTAGCTGGTGAGACAATACAGAATAGAAGGCTTAAGGTGGCAATGGGGATGTTTTTTTTTTCATATCTTGTTTTAGAGACACCTTAACTGGTATTTTCTCTACTGACCTGTCGGAGAACCTCAGGAGTGCAGATGTGTGCTTATCTGAGCAATAACACAGCCAGCTGCCTTCAAAGGGAAGGGTGGGTAAGCACCTATCTCAGCAAGAAGTAAGGGGTGGGAAAAAAGCACATTCACAAATATGGGGTATTTTTTAATAACTAGCACTCATTTTTTCCCGTTAAAAAAGACAAAAGGAGGGAATGTGACTCTCTTGGTATTTTACTAGGGAATGAAAAGTTTGATAGAAGTAGATGGCAAAAGCCAGCACTGGTAATGCAGCCACCTCCTTTTCACTAGTAGTTTCTCTCTTTAATATTTTTTTTACTTACAATGAAGCAACTTTGATGAGTTGAATTGCCACAAATTTTCTTGAGGGCATGACAGACTAGTAGAAGGAGTTGGTGGCTTGTGTTGGTAAGCTTTCAGGTTCCTTTGGAGTAGGAGCCTTCCATGACCTCTGTAGAAGACCCAGCAAGTTAGTTTGTGATAGTTCATGCAAATACCTGACAAATCACATGAATCCTCCTCCAGCTTCCAGAGAGATCCCTCACAGGCTGGTGAAGCTCTGCATCCCAGGAAGTGTAGTAACGTCCTTCTGAAGCCCATCAAATGCAACATCCACACAGGTACTAAAGCCTCTACTGATAATTTAACAGCATGATTGATACAAATCTGGAAGCTGCCTGGAGGTTAAAACCTACGTAGTAAGTATTAAAGAATAGACTAGTCCTAAATTTCCAGAGTAATTTTGCAATCTTAGACTCCCACAAACTTCATTAATGTAACAGAACATTATCTTCAGTGAAACGAAATGTTCTATTTTATGTCAAATGCCATTATCTCATTGACATCACATTTCAGTATCCTTTCATTCATTCATATGTACGACAGGATTTGTACTTAAAAAAAACTGCAGCCTGTGTCAATGTCTGGTCCAAGACTGCTCTGAAAATGTGGTTATAGGATCAGCTTAAAAACCCAGAGTACTACTGAATGGTGCATTTTAATTGAAATATCGTCATGGATATTTTTGGTTAAATAAAAGATCTCTGGAGCTTCTGAGGTGCATTGTCTGCTTGGTATGTAGGTGACATTTTGGCGTCATAAAAAAGAATTACTCCTGAGAAACAGAAAGAATCAGAAAATACTGTCAAGTAACATGCTGCAAACGTGACAGAGATTTTCGTAAGGCAAAAATAATGATGATGAACTCTCATTAACTTTGAAAATTTCTTGAGATTGCTTCTTAAAGATGAGTTATATGTGGTAAAAATGATTGTTTTGGTAACTTCCCACTATGCTTGTTTAAGCTTCCTGTTCCTTCTAGCTATGTGATCCGCACAAAATCCACATAGTCTTGATTTTCCTGGCTTGATTGTGCTGCTATTTTCCCATGTACGCAGTGAGATTGAAAAGCTGTTGGTCTGAACAGGCACCCATAAACCCCAATTTTCACTTTTCTTATTCAAATGTCACTGTCCACACAAGGTCAGAGGCATCAGAGGAGAAGACCTCTTGGCTCTAATTGTCTTTTCCTACATTCTAAAATATGGATAGGACAGGCTGTCCACCTGGGGATGCTGGAAGCATTAAACACCAGCTGAGAGCATGCCCTAACATGCTACAACTTGTACAAAGGTTGCTAAGTGACTTAAATCCATTGCACAGAATAGAACCATATAGCCTCAAAACAGCAGAACCTGACTTAGTTTCTAGTAATTCATTAAAATGACTCTACAATTCTTTTGATGTTCTGTACTAGTCTGGTCACATTCCTTTCTGTTTTATAGCATGGTAATAACAACATTCTTGTAAACAGTCATATAAACTCTAACCTTCATATTGCTCTCTTCAGATCATCTGAAAGCATTTTCACATTGGGATTTGGCTTTCTTACCCCCATAAAGCATATCCCACCCTAATAGCCCATGCCATCAAAGGGGCAGGGGGGGAAAATAGGGATACAAAAGTTGATTACTGCTGGGTCACTTGCTTAGGGCAGCCGTACCATCCTGCAAAGGCAGAAATTTTTTGCAATCATTACCTTTATAAATTCATTGTTCAGAGCTATTGGAGTTTCCATTCTCTTTCAGAGGAAACTCTTCTGTGGACAGATAGACTCTAGCCTGGATGTTTGTCAGTTAGTGCCTACCCTTTGGTGATTAGCAGCCGGTACCCTCTCCATTGTTATCAATACATCATCATCCCTTGCTTGCGCGGATCTACAACACGGGGTAATATTTTCCGGGAGTTTGAGTTCTGTATTATGTGGTTGGCAATGGTGAATTATGGAAACAGAGGAGGCCTAGGAAGCAAAAAAAAGAACCCACTCTGTTTTAGCCACGCTGCTCTTGTCCAGCAATAGCATTAGATAAAAGAAAGATGACTAACTTCAGCTACAGAAACCTGTGCTGTATGTGCTGTAAGGAGGACAGGCAGCAGTTTCCAGATGTCTCTGGCCAAAGGCTTGGCATTTAAGCATTTCTTAAACAAAAGGGCCATGGATAAGGGACTGCACCCTTTGCAAACAACACGGCACATGGACGTGCACTCACATGCAAAGAATTTACATTGGCTGAACAGTTTTCCAGGCAGTCAGTAAATATGACTTATGCCTTCTCTTCCTCAATCAATAGTTTAAACAATCTAAGAGAAAAACAAGACACAATGATCTTCCTGACACTGTAAAAGACAAGGAGAGATGTCACACATTTTAACATTTCCTCAGTTTGCTTGCTTGCTTTTCTTTCCCTCCTTTTTTTTTTTTTTTTTTAAATTTTTTTCTTTATCCAAGACAACTCTGTTGTTTTCCTTTGGAATGTCCAGTTGGAGCAGAGAAACAAAGTAATGTGCTGTGAACCTATCAGAGCATAAAAAGGAAGTTGTAAATACTCAACGAATTGCCACCTATCTCTAAATAAGCAGTGTGTTACGTAGCATATCTGTTGAAGGGTGGTACAGGTATAGTAGTTGCAATCTGCTGGAGAATTATTTACAAGTAGAAAAAAAGAAAGTAACTTGATTTGACAGATAAATTTTTCACAGTGTTACCCTTTGTTTATAGACCTTCACTCCTTTTAGTGTACCCTAGAGCAAATCTCTTGCCTTTTCAAAGGGCCACGCCATTGTTCAACTGAAACATTATTATTTCTTCTCTCAAGTTTGATTAAATTACTTGGCACTCAGACAGAAGTTGATAATAATACAAACGCCGTGATCAAGGTGGCAGATGTGCCGTTATTCTCTTAATGACAAATAACTAATTCTTCAAAGTGTGGCTGTGCAGTTTTAAAGTGGTACAAGGGCTTAGTGGGTAACATTATAGCCAGGTTTACATATGTTAATTGAAAAGGGATTGATAATTTATTGGGGAACATTTAAATAATTGCTTTCCTTAGAAAATATAGTCTGGCTGTTGGTTTGTGGATTATTTGTGTGTAGAGATTGCAGAGATTAGGGCCAGAGAGGCAAGTGGATGTTTAAGGCAGCAGGCTGACAGTGCCTGTGCAGCTACGGGGGCTCAGCTGCCTTGCAGGAACTTGCTCCCATATCTGAGCCCTAGGATAAAAGGTGTATCTTTAAAATGTGCTAGCTAAAATGTTTTAATTAACACCTGTTAAAGCCCTGGAATAAGCAGCACAGGGTATTTTCTGTTATATCAACTGATGGAAAAGAGGCTTAATTAGGTGAAGGAGTCAAGGGAAATGTTAGGACACTCTGGTCTTCTAAAAGGACCTAGTGGTGAAAAAGGGACTCCTGCACCCTGCCTGGGGAGATTAAAGTAGCCACAGTTTGAGTGAGGATCAGAAACCAGGGATTTTAAATATATTAGTTCAAATGCTTGAGCTAATAAGTTTTTAAAATAAATCTTTTCTAGACTACACAAGCCCTGAGGGAAGAGCAAAGAGATTAAGGTAAAAATAGAAAACATGAAGTGCTTAATAATGAGCCACACCTGTTTAGCGAAGTTTCCCTATCTCTGGTCTGGTCTACACCCCATTTTTGTATCAGTATGACTGGCTTGGCCAGGAAAGTATTTTTCTAAGGGACTAGGAGGATGAGCAGGTTACCATGATGGAGCCACGTGACAGTACTGAAGGTCCTGAGGGCAACCACTGAGTTGTCTGCAGAAGGTGTTTCCCTCTCATTTTCCCCAGCACTGGAGGAATTTTGGTTGTTTCATGTGTAGATAAAAATAAGGACTTTTTAAGAAGATCTAAAAATGATTTAATAATTTAATTATTTAATTACTTGGAGACAAGTGGTTTTCATTTACTACAATGAATCCCAATCTTGTTGGCCTCCAGGCTTTATTGCACTGTAAATATTATTACTCATAATAAAAACCAACCTAACGTTTTTCCCCCAAACTCTAAGCTTTGGCCTTCACCTACTGATGCTGGTTCACACTGGAAAAGGAAGCAGAGAAAAAACACCAAAGAAGCCTTCTCTGAGATTTCTGATGTTATTTCACAGACCCCAAAGTCCACATAACCTCTAGAGAAGTACAGGTTAGCACCCTGCAACCTGTCAGTCTTCTCCAATCACTCCTTTTTGTCTTCCATGAGAGCTGTCACAACATTTGGTGACATCCGACTTTGCCCATGGCTGTACTTTACATTGCTGTGAGGCAGCCCATGTGTAGCACATACTGGTAACTCATAATGTTACACTCATGTCTTTATTTTGGAGCTGTTGTGGGGTTTTTGTTGTTGTTGTTGGTTTTTTTTTTATAGACAGGAACCAGTAATTGCTTCCTGAAAAATACTGAGATCCTTTAAAACAGATATTAAAGACTAGGCCAGACTAGAGGAAGCTAAGTTTTGAGACTTGAGAATTTGTGTTATTTGTGCAAAATCAGATGAGCTTTCTCCTCTGTTCATGGCCAATGACTTAGCAAGTAGAAACCTATGTCTCCCTGACCCCCAGAGAAGCTATGGGAGCTTGGGCATCCGAGTGCCTAGGATGACGTCCTGGTTTTACTGAAGTCAGCAGGAGTTTTGCCATTGGCTTCTTCTCCTCAGAGTTTACTCCATGCCCTCATCAGAGCAGGCAATAATCTTGATGGAACTGTAGGACAAACTCAGCGACAGTATAAATAGAGATATAAATTATATTCGGGGCTAAGAGGCACTGATGAATATGTATTATGTAGCTTACATAGTATAGGAAAGTTGCCACAGAGAGACTTTTTTTCCTTACACCTTCTTATATCTTTGTCTGTGTCTTTTTCTCTTACAAACTAGCTATTCAGTTCTACTAAGTGAAGGGTGAGGAAATACTTATTGACTCATGCTGATTTTTAACAGTTCATTGCTATTCAGTTGCCTGTCTGTCTGATCAAGAGGGAGCTGTAGGCTCCATCAGCAGATTATTAGGATAGACCTGAATTTGTTTATGTGTCATTGCAGTAATAAGGCTTAGTCCTTCATTTATAAGTGAATCTATTTACATTTACTTTATTAATTCTCATAAGATCCTTATTGAGAGGAAAATACTGTATTTTCCAGAACACTTTTCTGATATATTTAAATCTTATATAGTACAATTAGAAAGCAAATGAGACAAGTCAAAAGTAGAGAAGAGAAGGAATCAGGAAACCTATGTAAGTGATTTGTATGCTCCTATTTTCATAGTACATGGCCATCTGATGATCGTTAACTGTGAGATGACAGCTTAGGCTTGGTTTCATGAGCAGCTGAGCTGAGCTGATGGCTGACCAAAAGGAGGGGCCATTTCCCACCAGCTTCCTCACTTTTACTCCCTCTTTCTCTTCTG
>NW_010321283.1:11257-53829 GCF_000700745.2 Antrostomus carolinensis
TCTTTCCCTTTCTCAGCTGCAAAGTCTCATTCCTTTGACACCAGTGTTGGTATAGTTGGATTCTGCTATAAACCAGTTAAAACTCATTAACCCGGCAGAAGTCTTTGTGGTTTTCTTGTGGAGTTTATTTTATGCTGGGTTGGTGAGTTGAACTGATTCAAAGGGGACAGTGACACCAGAAGTGGAGCCAAATGAATAAAAGCAGTGAGGGAGGATAAGGAATTGACTGAGGAAGAGAAGGAACTTCTCTATTTTGGTGGCAATGAGCCTTCAGAGTGGCTCATCCTGGGTTATTAACTTGTAGCTTGAATATACAAGTTCATTTCTGCTGAGAAGGTCACTTCTCAGGATTCCTTCTCCACTCTGGACTCCTGGCAGATTTCTGCTAGTTTGGTGAGATGAAATGGCTCACCAAGAGGTTTGGAGAGCTCCTGATACCATGCATTGGAGAGAAAAGGAGGAGGAGGTCCCCTTTGGTGGCAACACATTACACTGGATCAGCAAGCACATCTGATTGCACCCAAAGTGTCTTGCCCAAGATCACATAGGAAATCTGTGGCAGAATAGAAAGCTGTCCCCCTCTCTTGTAAGAACAAAAAATTTACCCTCAAAAATCTCAGTATCTTGCTTCTACTGGTCCAGCCAGGATCTAGTGGTTTAAGGGACAGTGACAGTTCCACACAGATATAGTATAATCTGCTTTATCCAGCATCTCAGCTCATCTTACAACAGAGAATGTTTTAAACTTGGAAGTGTGAGATTATTAGTCCTTTCCTAATTTGTCAGTAAAAATGGTTGCTGTGAAAAATTCTGATGCCAGAACTGTTTGAAAATTTAATGAATTTTACTAAGTTCTTGGCCTTGGGGATGTCCTTTGGCAGAGTTTCATAGGCAGAATAGGTGAAAAATCATTTCCCTCTTATCAGTTTTGAATTTGCCATGCCTTAATTTTACTGAACATTCTCTATTCCTTAGGGTTTGTGGCAGCAAGAACAAATTTTCCCAGCTCTCACATTGACACCAAACCACAAGACCCACGCTTCTGCCCTCACTCCCTCTTGCTGGGTGGCTGCTGGGCAGTGTTATAAATCAAGGGTCCTGAAGCTGCTCCTGACTTCCACACTGATTCCCTCTGTCATCTCGGTAACTCAGATTACCTGTTTGCCTCTGTATAGCTATTTGCAAAAGGAGATAATGATACTTGTCTAACTGACAAGGGTATTGTGGGATGATTTATCTCATTAAAGGGAGTGAAGTGCCTAATGCAACTGCTACTTTGTAGAAATGAAACACATATTTTTTAGAACTTCAGAGTCCTTCCCTGTGGCAGCCTATTCTCTGCGTGTGCACCAGATGGCACTGCCTTGCAGGTTCAATTACAGCACAGACAGCAAATACCTTTTAATTTGTATAATAAACACAATTGATAACCATTCTTTTCTATTCCCACAAGAATCACAGAAAAAAAATCTGGAGAAAATATAAAACTATGTTATATTGTATTTTACTTTTTTAAAAAAATTTTTATTATTTTTTTTTTTTAAAGAAAGACAGCTCATCTCCCTTCCCTCAAATGAGAGGTCTTCAAAACCCACCAAGACACCATCAACCACCATATCTGATCATGGAGATTGAGAAGCACCATACTATAAATTTCAATTTGACTGGCTTTTTTCTTGACCATAACTACACAACATACATAATACATTAATCTAATAATAAAACCCAGGACTTACATAGTTAATTTGAGATAATTGAAGTGCACTTTCACAGAGTTATTAATAAGATTTATAGTTATTTACATATTGTCTCTGAGGGAGAATGGGAGCTGTTATACAATTTGCTCAAATACAATCAGTACAGTTATAATATGGGAGAGAAAATAACTTCACTTTCGTCAGCCTCATTTCTTACAAGACTGCATTGTTTCCAATATTCTCATTTCTAGTTTATATGTGAAATGATAAGAAGAAATGGAATGCTTCAAGGGGAAGGGACTGTTGTATCCACATTGTAATTTTCATAGTCCTGCCTTAAAACACATTTTATCTTTATTGCTCACATAGAGGTGATATATCGCCTCACACAGTAAATAGGCAAGGTGGACTTTGTGGTAAAATTTAAACTTACTTAACATTTTCTTGGGTTATAAAAATATTCCTCCCTATGGTACCATATTTAGAGATTAACACGTATCCTTTCCTCACAGTATTTTCAATGCCACAGTTCACAAGCACCTGCTTTTTATGTCTCTCCTTTTAGAGTTGGGGCTGAGGAACTGTCAAAGGAGTGAAGCGTATATATTGTATGTTTTTCAATGCATGTAGGTTTTGCAAACCCTGTTGTCTTATTTGAGACATCACAGAGAATATATAAAAAGATACAGAATATTGGTATGCACAAGCTATGGGGCTGTGCCTTTGTGCTGAACTTCACGGTCGCCCATGAAGCTTTATTAGAAGAGTGAAACCTATCTCTGCGGACAACAGCATGCTCCTGGGCTTGTCGTTTTTCCTCTCTCCTAGGCTGGCAGGATGACAAACTGGGAGGAGGGCATGGGAATTTAGATAACAAGTGATCCCTATGCTGTAGGAAGGGAAAAATACCTCAGCTCTCTGCATTCATCTGAATGTCATGACTTGGCCTCTTTCCTTACAGTCTGGCAGCTTGCAAAGCTGGCTCTGAAAGTTACAGGTGAGAACAAGGCTGTGTCTGGCCTCCCCTCTGTACAGGGATGACACTGAATAAGCAATAATCTGTCTGGAAATACAGCTCCCAGTGGGAACAGATGGGAATTTGGACTTTCACTACTGTTTTCTGAGGATTTGATGAATGTCATGAGGTTTGCTGCTGGAATTGAAGGTCCATTGAATCTGGATGTCCCAAGAGTCTGTCCCGGGGTTTGCAGCCTGCCAATGCTCCTCAGGAAAGCAAAGGATACGGGACAAAGGTCTGGGACTTGTTTAGGATGGGACCTGAAGCTCAGGGGCATAAACCCCCTTTGTGCAACTCCCTTTGGATGAGAAGGTGAGTTGAAGCCAAGACACCCTCATTCCCTTCACACAAACTATCCCGACTCTGGCTTTAGGTTAGTGCCACTTGTTCCTTTCCACTTGGGTGAAGGGGTGAGTGAAGTCTGGGAACAGCTGAGCTCCCTGCACTCTGGTTCCATTAATCAATATTTTGTCCCTCAAGCAGCATTTAGAGGGGTTGTCCTCTGCTGCCAGTGTGGGCCACTGCACTGCTCAGCCCTTCAGACATGGAGCAACATGAAATCAGAAATACTGACTCAGAGGGTGTTTTGCAGTCCCGAAGGTAGATTGTCCCTGCTAAAGAACAAGCTGCCTTGTAATTTCTCTGCATCTGCTCCTCTTTTTTTTTCAAGGTGAGGTTTTATGCCCCAGCTCATTTTACAGGTCTGTCCTTACTCCTAATGAAACTAAAGGTAAAGCTCCCACTAAGAGAAGCCTGTCCTGCATTATAGAAGCAGCTGAGGACTGATGGAAGCTCTAATTGCAACCATGATATTGTTTGCTATAAAAGAGAAAAATAATTTTAAAAAGGGGAGATAAACTCTCTAGCTAAGGCAGCTGTCCTTTCAAATTTGTTCTTAAATCAATAAAAACAATTTTGAAAGTTTGTTCCTGTTTCTAAATACACATCTCACATAACAATAAAACCCACAAACATTCATATGCATGACAATTCAAGCACTGCTTTTGCAGAGTTTATTTAAGAAGCTCCAAAATAAACCTGAAGATAATCACACTTAGACCAAAGACATGCTTAGGGTAAAATAAAAACACAGCCACAGTATTTATAGTCTAGAATTAACTAGGGTACAATAAAGTATAGTCAGAACTAAATTATGTCTTGGACTGCAGTAGATACACACCATTAATTGGATGTAGGCCCTTTAACCTTTTTGCAGGAAGCAAACTTGAGATCTAATAATTTTTGTAAAGATGAGCTTTCTGTACTTCCAGTAATATTTCTGGGCTTTGAAAGGATCCTGACTTTCTGTTCGGATTGTTTTGGTGAGATTGTCTCTAATATTTCAACCACGCCAACTGAGCAGAGGTAAGAAAGGATAAAGGAGGGTGAAAGTTTGACTGGCTTATTAGAAGGATAGAAATACCCTGCTGGTACTATCAGTGCTCCATTGCTGATCCTTTTAAGGTACTTTGTTGCTAGATATTTTCCTGGATGTGAAAATTTGTGGTAGAAGGGAGTGTTAACTAATAATTCAAGTATCTCTACCTAAAAATAAGCAGTAACCCGTTGAGAAGATGTGAAGGGAACAGTGTTTGTATCGTGCACAAAACTGATTAAAATTTAATTCCTCTGTTGAGTTCACCGTATTTCCTTACCATTAACTGTGTTCAGAATAAGGTCCTAAACTGAACTTTGTGATTTTAAAATATACAGGATGATATAATAGTACCCTCTAACAGATATCTCCTCTTTAACACTGTTTTTATCTTAACCCCAAACTAGTGCTGACTTCACAAAGAAAAGTTGAAATGCCAATTCAGGTCTACAAACCCACATCTACAGTTTAAAAAGTAACGCATGGTTTTGTGTGACTTGCTTTTTTTTGCCATAGATTTGTCTCAAATGACCCAGAACCTCAAATTGAGGTTCCTCCAAGGCTGGAATAAGACATCAGGAGTGGACTTCATCAACCCTAATTCTTGCTCTGAAGAATTTTGGAGGAACCTAAAATGCTCATGATGTGCAGTTTTTGAGTGTCTAAAGTTATGGAAGATGCCTTCCCCCCCATTCATTTCAAACTGATAATCCAATCTGTCTTGCAGGAGTTGTTCAGGAGGTGGTAATGGTGAGCAAAGTAGGAACAAGCAGTTGAAGAGCTAGTAACAGCTTAAGCAGTGAAGGTCTGGCCATGGTCAAAGAGGGTTAAGGTCTATCTTATAACCTAATAACTGAAGTGGGCTAAGGGAATATATATATGTAATATATATATATATTATCTGAAGAGCAAAGATTTAACAACCACAGACCATAAAAACCGAAATCCTTTAAGGAATGGCTGCAGGCGGGGAAACCTCTGCACACCCACCAGTGGCCTGGATAAACATTTGCTATTAATTTCCTCTTATTGCAGATGCAGTTTCATCTTAACAGCTGAAGTTTTATGAAGGATCAGATTTTGTTTCCTTGTAAAGAGAATTAGAGAAATGCTTAAAAGCCAAAACAAATCTGAGTACTGAAGGGTGATGACATCTAACAGGTCTGCAAAAAAACCACTACTGCTAGGCTCAGGCAATAATGCTCTGCATATAGGAAAGGACTTAAAATTGGTAGCACATGAAATATAACTAAATTTTCTTGAAGGTTAGGGCAGGTGCTATGCAATCATTCAACCTTTTACTAGCTGTCAATGGTTGTTTGTAAGTGAGGTCAACAAGATGTTTACTGTATGGTTGAATGCTTTATTTGAAGTAAAGATGTATGATCTTTGAATGAAGATATTAATGATGTGACAAAAAAACCTGAAAAAATACTGCTTTCAATGGGAGCTACAGTTAAAGTCATGTACTAACAAGCTAGATGCCAAAAGTAGCTGCAAGGAACGTAATAATATAGATATTTGCTGCAAAAATAGAAAACAGGAAAAGCAATAAATCTGTTTATCTACTTAACTTTTTAAACCTAGATTTAGATGTGAAGTTATAATTCTCTCTAATTATTATAGCTACAGATATTCTTAATCAAATCAAAACTCTCTTTTTATAGATTTACACATCCTTCCCAAGTATAGATTATGTTAATTTATCAAAAACTGATTTCCATCTAACTTAAATCCTGTTCCTCAAGCGTCCATGTGACATTGCAAGCTCCATTTTTAGGAAGAATAATAAAGGAAAAATTTTAACTACAATTGCTAGTTAAGGGCTAGATTCAAAGAATTTTTTTTTGCATCATAATAATTTCAGTGACTTTTAAATGTTAAATTCTTAAAATTATGGCTGTAGATAATACACACAGACAAATGAAAACCCAAACACCAGCCTTCATCAAAAGTGTCTTAGCTAATCTGTGAAGTCAAGCTACAAATGTCAAGGAATAGCAGAATTAAGGTTACTTTTGCAAACTTAAATTGGTTGCTTTTGGTGTAATGAGTAAGTCATAATTCTTAATTATAGATCTACATGTTGGTCCCCTTGCTGCTTCCTTTCCTCTTTCATGGATTCGCCCATGTTCCTTTAATGAGTAAGTAGTATTTCATTTTCTTTTTGCTATTCATTGTGTGACCTCACATCTTCTCTTGCTCCCTCCTGCCAGTTCCTGTTCAGAATTCAGCATTATTATTTTTCTCTAGGCTTTCCTACAGTTTTCAGGTCTCTGCTGTCTGGGAGTTCCACAAAAAATAATGGATTAATTTTCACAACAGCCCAACAGATAAGATATGATATTAACCTGACTTCACAGGTAGGATGTGGTGGTAGGCCAGAAATGTTTGCTGAATTTGAGTGCTCAGTTTCTGCTAGTTTTAGAGTTTGACTTTGCACATCATGGAGCCATATTTTACGTGATAGTTGACTGTGACTGCTCAGCACTTCTGCAGCTCAGAGACCTCACAGTATCTAGTCAGGGACCCAGAAAATGAAGCTATACAATTTATAACTGTGTGAGAAAGAGCTGGTTGAAATTGCTTGCCTAGCTTTGCATAGGAGCTGAACAGCAGAAATACAACCAACTCTCAAGGACAATTGTGAAACCTTCCCTCGTATCCTGGTAAGCCCCAGGAGCAGATTTAGTGAGAGAAGCTGTGAGGTGTAACCACCAACTATTACCTTCCCCAGTGCATCCAGGTCATACCTGGGGAATGGCCATGCTGCAGTTCATCTCTTATTACTATGCCTGAATCCTATTATAGGGTGTCTAGAATTTCAAGTCCATATCCTATGGGCAGCAGTGCTCCGTTGTTATATCTTCCCATCTATCATTGGTGCCATCCATTTTGAGCCTGGCAGGAGGGAGAAGTATGTGATCATGCTATTAAAGATAATGCCTATGCAAAAAGGGTTTGAATCAAGGCTGGAGAGGCAATTTGACTCTGGCACTTCCTCATATTGCAATTGCAAGATTCTTTTAACACAGTTTGAGGTGTGTGTGCAATTGTGAAGTTTCCCAGATTTAAAAGAAAGAAAAAAAAAAAAAACAGACTTCCAAAATAGGCATTTCATTATGCAGGATCACAGTGACTCCCAGGAGAGGCAACGGGGCTGGGGTCTGTGTTGGCCACTCAAAGCTCTTTTACTTCAGTTAATAGAGAAGTGATATTAATAATCAGTAGTTACCAGTGTCCTACTGAAAACACTAAGAGGCTTGTTTTCTATGAGGTAGCCTGGACAAGCTATTAGTGGATCTCACAGGTATTTCAGGGCAGCAGAGGATGAGCAAAGCCCCAAAACTGTGTTTTCTGCTCCAAGGAGCGGAGTTTGTTTTCCTATTTTCCTAGATGCAACTGCTTTTGCTGTGCCTATCCAAACAGGACTGGGACAGGAACACTTAAGTATTCCTAACCTCTTTGTCCAACCACATCCAGTTTCCTTCAGATTATTTCTGGGGAAGTCCCAGCCTTTTTGCTCTGTCATCTTTAGTCCTCCCCTACATCTTAATTATTTGAATAGTCTTTCCCAGCCATAATCCAAGGTCCCCTTTCTCACTGGCTCCCCACACTGTGCTTCCTCCCACAGAAATGGCATTAAGCTCTAGCCTCCCCATGTTCTTCATCTCCCCAAACAAACCTTAGGCTGCCCTTAGGTTTCCAGTCTGTTCCTCACTTTAGTTTTCTTCACTGGCCCCTATCTTCTCCCTGTTCATCCCTCACTTCTACCTCAGAGATCTGTTTCCATAATCTCCACCAGGGAGGTTGAAAGCCTGGATAATTCTGTCCTCTTGCATCTTGAATACCCCAAAATGATTGGCAATAGCTTGTAGTTACTCAGAACAGCAACACAGTGTCAGATCTTTTTAGCGCTAAACTGAAATATTGGTGTTGTAGATGTACCTTCAGGGAATGACTGAGGTCTCAGAAGTGTCCATTGTTCATCGGTGACCTGTAGTTTTCTAATGGTTGCAAGAGTTCCTTGGCATAGATTTGCACAGAAGTTACAGGGACAAACCACATGTTAATGCCAAAATTCAAGTATCTTTTGCAAAACATAGATACTGAAGTTCTGAAAAAAGGGGATTACCACAGGGTTTTAATGTGGACAAGGTAGGTATTTTTCCATGGTCTTGTTCTTGGAAGTAGCTGAAGTGTTTTGACTGAATTTTTCCAGAGCAGATTTTTCCAGTTCAGACAGGTGTCTGACATGTCAGAGTTCGGCCTAGTCATCTGAAGTTTTGCCACACTGGGAGCCTAAAATGTGAAGAATCAACTAACCTCAATAATTGTTGGTGCTACCAGCAATACCTATGAAACTCATATGTATTGAGCCTTAATTCACCTTCACATTTGTCCAGTTCTAAGATTTTAAGAGGCTTTTTAAACTGAATTACTTTTTGGGTCAGAGCTCTTGCTTACTTATAGTCCACATGGTGGTCTTACAAGTCTTTAAAACGTAGCTCCGAAAGATGGATTCTATAAGATAAATTAGTTTAATGTGAGAACTTTGGAACATCCTAAATAATGTCTCTGAAATTATGGGTATCTGCTCTATCTCTCTGTAGATGAAAAAAAGTCTACTAATGACTTTGACCTTCTGCTGACAGGTTTTTCTGTTGACTTGAATATTGTGGGAGTGGCGGCATAGTTAAAGTTGGAAATTCCCACCCATTTTTCCACCATCTCTCCCAGTAGACCAACAGATGTTCCTCATTAACTTTTAGCAGATAGATTTCTTGTTGATAATTCAGGTTATTTTTTTATTGCGTGGAGGAAGCTGGGAAGTGCCTTGCTGTGAAGCATAGCTTTTAAAACATGTCTCCATATCCCAGGTTTTTTTATAGTATTTAAGAAAAATACTGTGATTTCAAAACACAGTAAGTCTTGTTGGTTGAGTCTTCAAGAGAATATTGAAATTCCAAAATTAAATGTAGAATATTAAGCAGTTTCTTGATTAACCAAATCTCCATGTGTCTGAACGTCTCCTTGTTTTTTTTAACTGTAAGAGGCCTTGCAATCTGCCTTGCAAAATTATTTGAAATTTTCATGCACTGAGGACTTTAAAAATTAAAATTTACTGGCTCATGTGTTGCTGTAGTTGTATCAGAAGTGTATTGTTACTGGAAACAGGTCTTGCACAGAGTCTTCTCAGTGTGCCTCTGATCCCAGCTAGTATTTGGCAATTTTCGGCAATTTTCTTGCAATGAAAATGTTTCTTATGCAAAAATTGAATTTTGAAGTAATTAACTAAAAAAGTTTTCTCCTGAAATATTTAATAAATTATAGTCACACATTTTTGAAATAAAACTTAATGTTTTCTGTCTCCATTAATTATGGGTCACAATGAATGACCTGCCTGTAAATGAAAGGCTAATGTCCCACTTGTTGCATCTGTTTAGCTTGTGTATTGTTCAAATCATCTGTCTCATCTTTTACATGTAAAGAATCCTGATGGTATTGGGGCTTCTGTGTTATGGAGATACATAAACTATTAATACTAATGCTTACCTTTAGCTTCCTGCCAGAGCTGTATATTTTAATTTTAGCAACAGAGATGCCATCAGCTCTTGGCAGTTTAAATTATATTCAGGGTAACAGAGTAAGTGCTTTGACCAATTAATAAAATTACACTATTGACAAATGGCCAAAGAAGCTGTAATGTTTGATGCCTAATTGCTATCCAAACCACTATAAATGAGAAATTATAGTGAATCTCCCATTAAAATATAAAACTATGCATGCATGAGGACACACCACTGCAAGTGCTCAGTGTTAGGGAGGTTGAAGACATGACTGATCTCCTGCATGTACGTAATTGTCAGTACATGTGCAAAATGACCATTACAGTGATTGAACCCACCTGCAAACAAGTGTGCACGTTCCTCAGCTAGACAAGGGCCATGTCAATGGCCAGTCCAGTATTTAAGCAAAGTGGCGGCCACACCTAACACAAGCTAGGTTTCTTATCACTGTGTAGAATCATCCTGTAGCCAAGAAGAAGACTTGTTTCAGCAAAAACTTAATGTATGCTCCTTCAGATCAGCCTTGTCTTTGTCATACCACATTCTTCTGCTTTGAGTATGTCTCTTTAGGTTAGATTGACTGCCAACTGAAGGTCTGTCTGTTGTCTAACACACATGGCCATCCTCTCCCCTCGTCCCTAGGCAGTTGCTTAGCAAGCACAAGTAGTAACAACCTGTAGCTAGCAGAGTTAGCAGGCCTAGTCCTACTCTTTGGTCTTAGTGGAACAAGGCTCAAGTCTACTGGCACATGACTACTCCATGCTGTCTGCTAGAGAAGGGAAAACTTTCAAGAAACTCATAAATAAGGTTACCCAAAGAACCTGTGGCTGCTCCTCCCTGGAAGTGTTTAAGGCCAGGTTGGATGAGGCTTTGAGCAACCTGGTCTAGTGGAAGGTGTCCCTGCTGATGGCAGGGGGGTTGGAACTGGATGATCTTTAAGGTCCCTTCCAACCCAAACCATTCGATGATTCTATGATTCTATGAAATCCACCCCTTTCCCCAGGTTTCTCACCCCACAATATCTCCCTACCTTCTGAAACCTGTGAGAAAGCGATTTGCTAAAAGGCAAGTGTCTGTGGAGATGCAGGATCGTTTAGTGCTGGTTACCACCTCGGGCATTCTGGAAGGGCTCTGCTGCACGAGGTGCATTTCAGAGATCTGAATATGTGCTAAATGAGTCCTGCATCTCTGCCTCGTAGCTCTGGGAATGCTAGGCAGGTAATTAAGAAATCACACGGCACAGGTGTGCCAGGTGAAGTTTGGTAGCTTGCTTTTGATCTAAATTGAGATGCTCTGGGGATTTAACTTCTTAAAAAAAAAAAAAAAGGGCATAAATAAATAATCAGGATTTTTTTTTATTAAGTTTGGAACATGCAGGCTATAAAATTTTGTCTTGGATGTATACAAGTAGGCAATGCTAGAAGATTGTTTAAGGCTAGGGCTTTGTTTTAAATGGGGGTGTTGTTTTCATTAACTTGGGTCTGATTAGTTTTTTCACTGGGAATTTCCCCACTGATATAAACAGGAACAGTGTTTGGTTTTTGGGAACTAACTCAGAAGTAAGTTATGAAACTGTCTTTAAAAATAGACCTCAAAAAACCAACAAACCAAACCAAAACCCAGAGTATTAATTATAACACAGGAGTCACTCAGAGCATTTCTTTTTAATATTCATAATTGAAAATGAGACAGCTTTAAACTCTGTAATGAGTCCTTCAGCGTACCACACTCTAGTTAGAGCATTACTTCATAGCTGGAAGCCAAGAAACAGGCTGACAATCAATTCTTAAATTATTCTAAGCCCACACAATAGCCTCTTGCCACAAAGTTTCGGCATGGTGCCTATTTTACTACTATGTGGGTGGGGTGAGATTGGGATAAACAAGAACACAACTGCCCACTTTTGATTTTGCATCTTCATTTAAGTTCTGTCTTGCACAGATAGTTTCTGTAAGTTTGAAATGTTTCAATACCCCTCTTTTCTTACACGATCCTCTGATAAACCTGAGACCAAAAGTTAGGTGAAACAGGGTCTTCTTGTAGTTTAGAGTTTGAATAAGAAAAGGAAGTGCCAGGAAATAAGACTATTGCTCTGAAAGGTTTACCCTGGTTCTTTGGTCCTCTGAAGTAGGAAA
This sequence comes from Antrostomus carolinensis, assembly GCF_000700745.2. Taxonomy (NCBI): domain Eukaryota; kingdom Metazoa; phylum Chordata; class Aves; order Caprimulgiformes; family Caprimulgidae; genus Antrostomus; species Antrostomus carolinensis. Next base: position 23,053 of record NW_010321283.1, read on the forward strand.
GCTTTCATACACTTTCTCCAAACAAATTGGGTGGCTATCTCTGATCTATCAGAGTGCCCTTAAATTACTTCTTTTGATACCTTGGGGAAGGAAGATAGCGCAGGTGATGTCATAGGGCTCTTTCCAGCCCTGCTGTGTGATGCCGGCTTCTCTCCTTCAGAAAGCTAAAAACAAGGGAGTAATACGCTGTGTGGGTCTGTGGAAGGGTGCTCATGCAAAGCACTAGCAAAAGCAGGAGAAGCACTGTTGCAACACTACAAATACACTCTAGGCAATTTTCAAATGTTACTTTTATGCTTGCTTTTAAGAAAAACAAAAGACCAATTCACATCATGGGTAGAACCCTCTCTTCAGAGAGACTTTGATAGTGGATGTGATTTACAGCCTGAAGTACAGTACTCTGGGAAGGCTGAGATTTCAGGGTACTGGTGTAGTATATAGTTTTATAGAAATGCCTAAGTCTGATGGAAATAGGAATGGATGGAGGAGTTGGTCTGGAACTCTGAAATCCAGAGCTCAGTACAGATAGTGATTTTGCAAAGCCTGAGTTCTGGTTTGGGTCAGATTAAGAGAAAAACTGAAGTAGCAGAGACCTGCTCCAAACCCATTCTTTCTATGTATGGTTTGCACTGCTGTTTTAACACATCTGCAGCAAGAATAAAACCAGATGTTAAGTTCTTCGCTGTGTAGTGTCCTGAGGGGAGAATCCATCCCCACGCAATATTATCTCACAGTTGTTTGATTCGTTTTCTGCTGAAATGTCCTCTACTGTCACCTGCTTGGTTTATCATAAGAACAAGGTTGTTCTGTCACTTTTATTCTTAGGAAGCCTGGAGCATTAGCAGGGGTTTCTTCCATCTCAATCATTCCATCACTTCCTCCTCTTCTCAGTCTTTGTCTAAAATCTGGAGACCAAAAATCAACTATTTTTATTTAAAGGCACTTCAAAACATTACTTCCTTCTGAAAGTTAAAAAAGGATTTTCCCCCTAAATACAGAGGATTTTTTTTCCCTGACAGCTGTAGAACAAGGAAATTTTCCCCTTCCTATCATCCTCTCCTTCAGTTAACAGAGTACAGAATTTGCCTTTCTTCCTTTTTTACTATTCATCAATATTTCCTACATCCCTTTCCCCCAAATTACGTGATGAGTAAATTAAAATGAAAGGGGAGCTTATTTTCAGCTAAACACTTTGAGTTTGGATTTCTCCCCAGGTGGTGTTTGTCCCCCCCCGAGCTGTTGGATTTCTCATGAGAACAAAGATATTCAGGTGTTTTGACTTTGAGGACATCTGGAATATTAATGATAATGTTGGAATAATGGGGAAATCTGTATTGTGAGTAAACTCAACCAATACTTCACTGCTGTCCCAGGCATGAATTGTTCCCACAGTATTGGAGGGGATTGTGTGCTTACCATACTATTTCTGGTCTCATAGGGAATTGGCAGACAGCATTGAAGCAGTTCCCAGCTACGAAGACAACACTTTGCTCCTCCCAGAGCTCAAGGACTGCTTTCTTTTAAGCAGACTTCAGTAAAAATTCCTTCTCCTGTTTCAGTAAAAATAAGGGCATCCGGTGAAACCACTTTAGAAGACCTCAGTAAAAATGAGTTGGTCATACTGGATATGAATTTGATATATCTAAGAGTGTTATAAGCATATTTAGACAGATGGTGCTGACCACTCTACCCGGGCTCTTCCCATGATGTGTTTTGGTGGGATACAGGGTATCTTGGGACTGAAGCTGCAGGGAGGAGCTGCACTCTGGCTAATAAAGGCTCTCATCAGGTTGCATAAGTGCAGACCCACTGGTGAGTGGCAAAGCTCCTAAGTAGGCTGATGCCTGGACATATGGACGTGAAAGATGGCTCCCACTAGAAAACACATGGTTCCTTATTGCCTCCTCATGTTAAGGCTGGTTGAGTGTCTTCCTCTTCACAGAAAAGGTTAAAGCAGCCACTCAACTGTGCTCAAGTGACACATGTTGCAATTGGCTCATTCACAGAAAAGGGCAACCAGGGAGTTTAGCATTCTAGCCCCTTTCAGGGACAAATGCAGGCACTGGCAGAGTCTACCCCATCAGTAGCATGCACAGATTTCCAAGAGCCCATTAATTTGGGCCACAGATGATAGGCTCCCAGAAACAACACAATCAAACTCAGTCACTGCTTTCACCATGTAGCCCAGAGCGTGGAGCCAGCTATCATCTTTGGATCAGACTCTTACCAAGATCCTTCACCTCATCACATCAGTCTGTTGCTGCAGTGGCAGCATGCTAATTGCCAGAGAAATTCCATTTCTTGTCCTGCTTGAACAGTGAGGGCCCAAGCCCTGCCAAACACACAGTGGGGACTCTCCTTGGTTTCAATGAACTTATGATCTCTTACATCAGTAATACGCTCAGCAGCTATAGGTAATTCATCTCCCATTTCACAAATATCAAATTGAATCTCAAAGAGCTTTTGCAACTTCATGCCTCCATTGCAGCACTAATCCAAGGCACTATTTCCCCAAATCAAAATGCTGTTTCAAGGATTTCAGAGGCTGGATCTGAGTTTAGAACTTATTTAGGTGTCATATTTACAAGCATATGAAATGAAGAGGCTGACACTAGGATCTATGGCTTCTTAACATTTGCGTACATATATGCATGTTACTGGGTTATTTTTACATGTTTGTAAAAATATTTCTGCAGTATGAAACATTAAAGAAAACCATATAATTGTTTAAAAAAAATGCAAACAATTGATCTTTTGATGTTTTAGTGCATAGCTGAGTTTTCACTTTTAAGTGGGTGCTATCACTAGTGTGCTCCTTTTGTTTATTACCTGGGTAAATTTGCCATTTGATAAAACAAAAAACAAATAAACAAAAACACCAAACAAAAAACACAACAAGTATGTTGGTAACTTATAGCCAGATCTCTGTCAGGTAAAAGGCTTAGGTTGTTCTGTTTTGAAAATGAAATCTTAACCTAATTAGATCTTGGTGGAAAATAGTTGTGATATGTTTTCTATCAGTAAAGGGACTTGCTTAATGTGCTTTGTTTATGTTACTGATTTTACAGTAAGTAATAAAATTTATTAGGGGTATTATCCATTTATAGAATCTGTTTGACAATGGCTTTTTAATGAAGTATAAGCTTCTCTGGACAGAGGTTAATAAAACCCAGTATTACAATAACACAGGCTTTGTCAATAGGTCTCTGAAGCATGGGAACATGAATTGATCTCAGTCCAGCTATATATGGCTATTGATTTTGGTTGCAGAGCAAGAATTATGTCTTGTATTTATTTGTTTATACACTGTAATTTTCCTGCTTCCTCCATCAAAACAATTCTCTTGTCCCACCAATTTCTGGGGTACGTGGGCATGTTTGGAGTTATACCCAAGGGTGCTCTCTGCCTCTGGGCTCCTGCTTCTTGTGTCCAAAGCTCAACAACCTGGCAGCTCAGCACTATGAAAGATCTAATACGAAAGGCAGGTGAAGAGTTTAGAGATAAAAGCTTATATTTGGAGTCTTTGGAGAAAGACTTTGAAAGCAGGCGCAGGCTCCTGATGGCCAAAGCAGAGTAGACCTTGGCAATCCAGATGGAAGGAGCCAAGGGCACAAATAGCAGCGGTAATGGTCTGCAACTCACATGAGAGGTCACAGCTTCTTGACCATAGTGTATTGGATAGAAAGAGCGAAAAGTTCACCATGCTTATTTGGACATCCAGACATTGCTGACATTTCCATGTGATTCTAGCTTTGAAAACTTGAACTGACAAAAGAGGGACAACTGTCAGGAAAGGGCTGATTGGTATGTGCCATTTGATTTGATTATTTCCCTGCCCATCAACCAAATCTTTATAGAGGCACTGAAGAGGGGAACATTGCTGATGCATGGCACTGTAATGTCTTTGGATACTGAACCAGATGCTGAAGAGATAAATAGATCCTCTAAGCCTAGTGCACCAAAACCTGCGGGTATTCCTTTATCCACTATTGTCTTTGTGGTCTGTTTGCTGAGGAGAATCTTGCATAGACCATAAATGTCAGCACATACCACCCCCTTGAACCAAACAGCTGCTTTAGATGACCTCTAGGCATATTAACAAGTATTTTCAAACATTTCAGAGTATAAATCATTCTATTAGGGCATTGTTTATTGGCTACCTTTGGTAATTCTTATATAACCTATAGTAAACTAGTTGTCTAGATTGTCTACTGAAACAATAAAAAGTGACAATCAACAACATCACATCCTGCAGCAGAACACTCCTACCTAGTATGGCAGGTCAGAAAAGCATTATGCAGCCCTTTCCTTGGAGGGACTGGGAATTGTGGTGAGGAGTTTTCTGCAGCTGTTAGGTGGAGTGTTATATCTTATAGAGAACTATTAGATATATATATATAAAATGTCAGCCGCTGGGCGTTTGTTAGATTAATGTCCTCTCCTTAACATGAATGCATAGAAGGTAGACCATGTGATTATGCAGGTATGGTAATTATCCTTCAAAGAGTTGGAAGGCTTTGACGTAACCCCTGTGTCCCAAATGTGCTAGTTCCAGCACTCGCTAGAGGGAAGAATAAGGACTTGAATCTGCAAGCCTTTCCCATGTGACAATCTGGTATTGTGCCTTATAAAATCTGGCAAAATTGTAGATGACAGTAACCTTTATAAGAACTAAATGACTTAGCAGTGTTTGGTTTTTTTCCTGATAAATAAATTCTCTGATGTGCTGTTCTAACATGCAGAGACATGCATGAACTATTGTAAGTACTCCAATTTATAACTGCTTTGCAACAGGCCACAACAAGCTAGCATCATCTTTTAAGTATTTTAAAATTATTTTTTACATGTCTTTACAACATGTTATAATACATCTTATAATAAAGCAATTTCTTTGCTGCATATTAATTATTATTCTCCAGCAGTATGTTGCATTGCTGTGACACTTAACTGGAAATACGAGGGCTGAGTCAGCCTCACACCAGCTCACCAGTGGAGGAGAACCCATATTCACGGATTTCCATTCCAGATCTCTCAGACAAAGGCAACAGACATCCAGCATGCAATAATCCTGCAGTTCTTTCAGTCATTTTGGTTTGACCAGACATCCAGTCTGCTTTTACTACCCCATCAGCATTTTAACTTGTATCATTTTTGCACTGTTTTAAGTTGAAGTAGATGTTCTTGTGCAGAAGGGAGTAATCTGAGTTACTACAGATGATTAGAGACAGTTTTTTTCTGTTTAAATCCTCATATCCATCATGGAAGATAAACTGATGGATGATCAATTCGTGCCTCCATCTTTTGCGGGGAGAATTCTCACATGTATAGGGTTATAAATGTCTTCAAATATTTTCCTATAAAGGAAGTTGTTAGGGCCCTGAGGGCACTTACTAGCCCTGCCCAGCCCCTACCCACCCCTGACCATGGCTCAGGAGCCCCATTTCAGCCCAGCCTGGGGCTGTCAGACTGTGTCCCAATAACGCCATAGGAGTGCAGGTCTCCAGGTCTTTCTCTGACTCTATCTCCTTCTGCTCCTGGCTGGACCACTTGGATGACCCCTGGTCCATGGCTTGGTGTGTTGGGGGTTGTCAATGAACCCTGTCACCAACCCCTGGCTCTGCCCACCACATCAGCCCTGATCAGACTGCACCATTGAGGAGGGCTGGGACTGTGCTGGGTCCTATTCAGCTCCCCAGCCCCAACAGTGTGGAAACATCCAGGTTTTCTGGTATTTTCTATGAACTGTCTTTCCCTACTTCTAGAAAGAACAGCAAACACAGTGCTGAAGTGCAGTCAGTAACATCAGACTTGTTTTCCAAGCTTTGTAGGGACATGAAGCTTCTCTCCCAAACACAGGAAACGATCTTGCCACCCCCTGGTCCCAATTCTGTGCCTTCTTTGTGTACTTTTAGGACTAGCTTGTATTACTAGTTGCTCTGAGGTTCATCAAATTTTGTTGTGTGATTCAAGTGGAGTTTTGTCAAGAAGAAACAATTATTTTAGTTTCTAATCATCAATAAGAACAGGAGTGGCAGGACACCTATGAATCAGTTGATCTGAATTCTTATTCAATAAGGATATGCTTTTTAATATGAGGTCATACCAAACCCAGACACCTTTTTTTTCTCTCTGCTCAGGAATCCTTCCCAGCTGTCAACAAAGTCCAATCCCTTTGTACAGTGGAGGTACTGTGAACTAATGTTAGTGTCAAACCTCATTGTATACATCCAAGGAGAAAAAATGTTAAATTTTAAAGATCAATGAAGCTCATCTACTTTCATGATGCATTGTTCTCACTAACAGTGATGTACGGGAAGCACCTGAGAGTCAATCTGGAAACTTCTTTGGCCAGGACACAACAATATCTCTTGGTTGTTGCTGCGTGGTCTGGCAGCTGCTGCTGCTAATCTGGTTATCAGGGCCTGCAGGTGTATCTGTATTTACACAACTGGCTTCTAAGGGCCTACATTTATCAAGTCATGATTTATACTCTACAGATTGCTTGGGTTTTTTTTATTTTTTTATTTTTTTTTATTGAACACTGGGGATAAGACAGAATAAGGGAAGCCTGGTCTTATTTTCATGTATGTTCAAGGTTTATTAAATTCCCCTGCATCAGTTTACCTTCCTAGATGTTTCCCTGTCTTTGCTGAGATGAGTCATCATGGAAAGTTGGCGGCAGCGAGGTTTAGGTACCACACACAGCTGTATGTTCCATCAGAGTGTAGTGTTGCATCGAGTCCGTGCCACGTGTTACTGCTGGATGCTGAGAGAGAGGATTTGTTATTTGGGTGCAATAGCCTATGAATATGGATCTCCTGCCTTCATGACCTGATGTGATATCTCCTCCTGGCATTGCACTGAGCCAGGAGCTGGTACAGGTATTGCTGCTGCCAGAATAGACATGCCCACTGCAGTCCCATCAGGTTGCATCCAGATAGGTGAACTTTCTGGCTTTCATTTCATGCTTTTCTCCCCTAGATCATAGAGAAGACAAGGGTGGGTCTGGCAGACAGTGCCCAGGGCAATGGTTTATTTGAGGAGTCTGCAGGGTATACAAATGAATGCTCACCTCTTGTGTTATACTGGCGTAAGGAATAAAGTTACTGCATGCCATTTCAAATGCCCATAAGTTTTCAGTAGGAAAGTGGCTCTCAAGGCTGTATTTTGGGTTTACCAGGAATAATTCTGTATCTGTCAGCCCCATTGTTAATGAATTCTTTCTTCTTCTGTCTCTGAAGGGATCTCGCTTCAGCAGTAAGGTCAGAGGTGATGTTCTGGTTTTGGCAAATCTTCCACCAACTTCATTAGGTACCTGCTTGCTCCACAAATCACTTGAGATAATGACTGCATTTCCAGGAGAAATGGTGCTTTGTGGAGTGACAGAGGCATTCTATGAGGTAGTTACATGTGTAATATGAAATTATTGTCCAAAGATACTATCTTTTTACTTGTGATGTTTTTTCAGATATTTTTTTTCCTGATGATAACCTCAATTGCCCTGTGATACGACCAAAAGTTTCTCGGCAGCTAGCTGTCTTCCATGTAAAGAAGAAAATATTTTCATACATCTTATTTTATGACCTATAGAAGTTTTGATGGGAGTTTATATTCAGATCCATGATTTTCAAATGAATAAGACTGAAATTTTAGTTCTCACTAGACCTCTGAAGGCTCCTCTTTTTCTTTTCCTTCTTCAATCTGTCACTGAAGAACCTTTCACTTTGGCAGTCAAGCAGACCATTAACGGTGACTCTTCAAAAAATAAATGTTCATGAAAATGAACTAACAGTAGCCAAGTACCATCAAGTAGAAATATTACACTGGGTGTTAGAATCCATCTGAATTCATGACTCTGCTCTTCTTGGAATTTTGTTTAAATCAGAAATTCTGTCAGTAATTATTCACTTCCATAATCTTCCAATTTATACATGACTGCACTTTTCAGGTGTAAAGAGAACTATTGATTATTTCAGCAATAGAACAAAACCTTTTATGTTATCTTGCTTGGGGTTCCTGGTGAAGTTCCCAGGTCCAACCCACTGGAGATATCAGAACAGCCTTGTGGCTGCTTAGTGAGTTAGGGAAACATGCTCTTGATCTCTTTGTCAAAAAGGCAAGCTACGTGGAGTATGATGCTCATGGAACACAGTCCTCTGCATCAGATGACACTGTTCATATGAGTGCCCTACTTGCTACTTAGTCTTTTTCCTGATGATGGCCCTGATTAACCAGTTTCCTGCAGTGTGGAGATCAGCAATGGGGAAAGACAGAAGACTATTTAATAAAGAAACTGTTCTCAGAGTGTCCTGCCTTTTGAGGACCACATCAATTTCTGTGCTGTAACTAGTAAAATAATAAGCAGGTGGATAATAAGGTAGAGGGAACTTTTCTGTCTTTCATTTTGTGGTGCTGGGAGTGCATCACAGTATGACAGCTCTTCAATGTGGCACATCTGCAGAGGCAACCCACTGGGAGGTATTTCTGGGCAGGAAACAAGAATAATTTGATGCTGAGCTATTTGGGATACAATTTTGCCTAAGTCATTCTTCCCTGAGCCATGACTCTGTTCTAGGACAATGACAGCAGGACAATGACTGTCACTTAGCAGAAACTTACTGTGAACCAGAGGAGTAGAAAACACGCTGAGCTGTATGTGGACAGCATTAAATCTTCTTGAATCCCTGGGCCTAGGGAATAGCTAGAGCTAGGCACCTCTGAAGGTCTATGAAGAGGTGACCTGGAGGACCTACTGAGAACTGAAGGAACTGAAGCCACTGGGAAGAAGTAGGTGCAGGATTTATTAGAATGAGGTTGTCTTAACGGGAGCCTAGGTAGATACCAAGATTTGCAAACCTCTACTGGTTCCTGTCCATGTATGCACAGCACATAATCTAAATTGTTGCAAAGCACTTTTGCACTGACTCATAACCCACATTGGAAAGACAAATAGAGACAGATCGTTGCATTCATGTATGCATGTGGATAGACTGCTACTCCCTAGCACCATTGAAATGCCTGTAAAAAAAATATAAATCATGTACTGACAAATGTACACAAAAGGGGAGAAAAACCCAGGTAATATTTTATTGTAGTGTTGAGCCCCATTTCCGCAGCAGAGTTCCCTCTTTCAGCTGAAATGGTCCATTACTATATTACACTGCAAACTCTACAAAATTTCAAGGGAAAATAAAGGGACATTGTCATCATATTGTCCTTCACTAACAAAAGTTACCTCCACTGTTTAAATAATATCCTTGGTCTTTGGCTCCATGCATTATTTAATAATCTTGGAAACTTCTGTGACCTTTAAGCAATAGTAAACTGTGATTGCTTGACAAATAGGTCAATGTTTGTATAATAGTTGTGTCTTTGGAGTTACAAAAATATTCATCAGAATGCTTTGACTGACTTCCCCCACCCTTCATTTCTTTGGCAGTTTTCCCACAGCATTGCCCTCTGTTAAACATTATTCCACTTCAAGGGTATTTGCAGGACTAGGAAGCAGGCAGTATATTATGGTCCTTGAAAATCCAGGGTGGGGGAGGTTGTATGTCTCCGAGACACACACTCACACATGCACACACATACATGCCATGAGTTACTGTTGGTAGAAAGTATGTGTTAAAAAAGTCGGTAAAATGATTTGGTATCTTGTGTGCTAAGCACCTCGTTGTAGATATGTTGGATTTATTCCTGGTTAACATGCACCCTGTTTTAGGGGGATGATAAACTGGTATTTGCTGTTTGAAGGGCATACTTGAAAGCAAGGAACTGAGTTTGAACTTCTGGTTTTATTGTTAACAGTGTTGGTTGCAGGGCCAGTTAAGCAAACACGTGGGCTCCTGCATGCTCCTTAGTAATACTTAAAGGGAAAGTTGTATTGACACATTCTCTATTACTTAAGTTTGAATTAGAGAGATCATAAAAGTCAGAAGTAGTCTCCAACAAGAATATTGAAGAATGCAATAACTTTGTTCTGTGGCATTTTATATAAAAGTGTCTGTAGTTTCACCATAGACAGCTTAATGTTAAATGCCTTGGCAATATCTATTTCACACTAAAAAGTGTGCCCCAGCATAGCTGCATAAAAATAATGAAATATTGGTTTCACTTAAAAAACCCAGATTTTTTCCATTGCAGTGCAACGTACATCCTCAAATAGAAGTACAAATATAAACACATAAATGTGTATTATCCTTATAAATACTGTTTTGAGAAATGCAAAACATGGAAAATAGCTCCAAGTTTTTTAATGTAATTGTAAATATTCTGCCTGTTTTTGCTTCTCTTAAGTGCACAGTTGTGTTTCTCAACATACAGTTATTGCACTCAAAAATTTTACCCTACCAACTGCAACCAAAATTCAAATCCTGCTTCTTAAAGAGAAATCGTACATGAACCATCAGCATTTATTATTTAAAAAACTTTAGTTGCAGCTGATATTGTGCTTCAAATCCTACCTCCTTCTTAGTCATCAAATGAAGATAAAAGATAAGAAGAACATTTTGATAACAGCTCTCAAGAGAACAACTAGAAAATTTTGATATCAAAGAAAGTTCTGGACCAGTCCATAAGCATTATGTTGATCATAATTTTGAGTGGGATTGTCTATCAGACATCTCTAGTTTAAGAGCTGAAACACATTTTGTGTTTGACTGGTGTGTAGTATCTCAGGTCAAGGTCTGGTTTAACAATGAGGAAATCTTTCTAGCTTGAGGGGGGTTACATATACATTTGGCATATTTGAACTAAAGCATCTTTATCTGTTGGCTTTTTTTTCAAAGACGGAAGCTCTCAACACTTTCAACTTGAAGCACAGTAGAAGAAGCCGTTGGCATTTCGGTGCCATCTTTGAGTTGGATCTCAAGGATAAATTCCTGCCCTTTGCTTGGCTTGCACCGTTATTAATACTCTAACTGGGACTTGCTCTGAAGTTGTTCTGACTCAGTAGTTCTCTGTTAATTAATTAGTAATCCTCTATCTGAGAATACTGCCAGGTTACAACAGATACTGATAACTCCTAAGTATTTATTGCATTCAATAAATAGAGGCTTCAAAGAAGCTACCTGGTAGTGAGGAGTAGGCTTTTTAGTTATTTCCAGTGGTCGAGCTGTGAAAGGAAACTATAAGAGTTTTCTTACAACTTTTTCCCCTCTTGGAAAATGATCAGCTTTTAAAAATATATCTTTATTTAATTTTTAATTTTTGGCAAAAAGTTTTCTCATACATTCGCCAAGGTTTACGCTTTGCCTGGTAGCAGAATGGCATTTTGCCTGGCAGCAAAGCAGAGTCACCTCTTAGCTAGGGGAGTATAAGCAGTGGGCAAACAAGAAGTTACTTTTGAGAGGAAAGGACTTACAGGTAATGCTATAAAAATTAGAACCCCAATGATACACTGTTCTTCAGTGGCTGCAACTATTTAGCCCTGCTTTAGAAATGAAGGTCTTCAGGAGCGTAGTCCTAGTTCAGAAATAGGATCCAGGTGCTGTAAAGTCTGGTGAAGGACCAACTAGAAATGGACACACACTTTATGATTCTGGAGCAAATTGTATTGTTATTCAGATAATAATTGGAAAATGATGATCTACACTGATTAAGATCTGAAATGGTAAAAAAGGAAAAAGTAACTGAGGTGACTACTTTATTAGAATTAAGGTTTGGCTGTATTAGCACAGGAAAATTAATTCATGTATTTACTCATTAGCAGTGACTTCAAGAGGCAAATGATACACATTTACAAGATATTCACACTATTTAAAATAGTTACTGAAGAATCTGTGAACTTAAGAGGAAGGTTCTAAACATGTTTGGTTTTCTTCATTCTAACATTTAAAAAATAACAAAATTTTCACAGAGAAGCCCCAAATATACAAACAATCTTATAAAATACAGTTTATGGTAAAAAAATCTGAGAGTGTACAAATTCAGATTTGTCAGGGAAACCAGTTGTTTGCAAACAGTTGGAAATGTCCTCTTGAACGTCACTTTTTATGATCCACAGTCACCAAAGATATCTACATTTGCAAGAAAATAAGGAAAATATGATAGATAAAATAAGATAAAATAAAGTAAAAATATCCTCTTAATAATTATCGATGTACTTATTGGAACAAAAATGAAATTTTATAGCAGAGCATTTGTCATCTTCTTCCTCTCCTCTGTGCTCACCCCTCATGGTTTCATTTGCTGCCTTTCCTTATTTTTCCTGTTTTCATTCCTCTGCAGTCTCCACCATCTCTTTTCATTCTTTTCCCCTAATCTTCATCCAAAGCTACAATCTCCTGACACATCCATGCACTCCTATATGTGCTCCTCTTCACCCATGAATTGCCTTTTGTCCATGGCCACTTTGCTTGACTCCAAAACAATATTCCTGGAGTAAAAATGGTAACGCTATATGGAATTTTTTCATACCCTCTCCTTCTAGCTCCTATATATCCCAGAGGCCTGAATCCATTTTCCTGGCCTTGCTTCCAGGACTTCTCTTTCTTCGTGCATCCTCTTGTTGTCCCATGTTCCCTGACCATGCAGGGCCTGGCTGGGTGTTTCTTTTTCCTGTTAATTCCAGTATTTTCCTCCTAGCTCTTTCCACTTTGTTATTGCTATCATCAATATCTGTTAATTCCTACTAATTTCTGCTTAATTTTCCCCATATGCACAACTCTCAGGCTCTTTAAGTTTCTATTCAATCCCAACATGTTTTTCTCATTTGTTGTCTACCTTCATCTCTGATCTGATTCCCTCATGACCACATTTTATTGTACCTCACCCTGAACTATAACATCTTTCTTTCATGTCATGAGTTGTGCCTGACCAGTTTTTATTTTTCTTTTTCCCCCCTTCCCCCCTTTTTTTACTTTTTACTGTTTTTTTTATTTTCCCTCCTTTTATTTTTTTTTTTTTTTGCATCTGCAAATGCAAATTCTTCTTTATTATATCCATCAGAAATATCGTGGCAAATTTTTCCTAAACTCAGCTTTAAACTATGTAACTTCTCCTTTGCATCCTTCTACTTCCTGCCTCTTCTGAATTACTTCAAATGTAATCTATATTCTCTTCAGGAGTCATTCATAACTAGTTGTTTCCTAGTTACTACCCCTTGTCCTGATCAGTACACGCCTTCAGTTGTTCCTAGACGTCAGTCTTGAATTTTCCTATGATAATTGTAATTCTTGGGGAAAAATTCTTGTCATCTCCTTCAAAAAAAGTATCAATTATTATTTTTAACATCTTTATTTTTAAGATTTTTTTTCTGTGATGCTTGCAAAATAGAAGTTAGGGCACTGGTATACAGAGACTTTCTGATTGACATTTTCATTTTCTCTGTGTACTTTCATCCTTACTTCTATGGAAATGACAAATTGTGTATAGAAGAGGGTAAACCAAGATTTTAGTTCACTAGATACAGCACTTACTTACTGCAATGGGATCCTTTTTAATATATTATTATTTTTCTTAGTGAAATTGAACTTGATCAAATTCCTGGTGAATTAAAGCAAAATTTTCCCAGCTCACAAAAGTAATGTGGCACCTAAAACAACTGCAAAACAAGATTTCCCATCTCTCCATCCTACAGTTATACCAGCGTCTAATGAGCACTGTATCATCCCCAAACTCCTATGATATTAATGGAAAAATATATTTCATTATAAGATGAATTTCAAGAAGACCTAAATGGTATTTTTTTCAAATTAACTAACTTTGAAACAGTGGGAGGATAGCTGGGAGAGTATTTAATGGAAGAGAATATGGTGTCCTCCCTTCCACACAACTCAAGTCACAGCATGTCTTGAAATCTGCAAACCAGTTCTGTTCTGGCGACATGCAGTGACCTTGGTGAGAAACAGTGGTTTGCCAAAAGGAACTGTTGATTCATCATGTTTAAAGCTAGCCCTTCGAGATTCCAGGAAAATGGATTCTAGGTGAAATATCAGTTATAGCCTTTCTGAATAATGTCTTTAACGTGAAAGCTATTGCTTTTTAAATCCACCATGATTAATACTAATAAATGAGTATACCTTAAGCAATTAGTATTTAGAATACAGGATTGCAAAGAACAGCTCAAAACTACAACACCCCTCTGAGTTGCTCAGTGGTGAAGAAAGAAGTAGAAAGACAAGTAGACTAATTGCACTATATACTCTGCACCTTTAGCATCTGTTAAAGTTGATCGGAGATGAAGACATTTACAGCATCTCACAGATCAAGGTTTTGTCACTAACTGTTACTTGGTCCCTTATTATTATGCAAAGTAAGTACCCACATGACCATTGTTAAACACATATGTGACAAAACTTAGCTCTGCATCCCATTTGAATCCCACTAATTGTCCTACGCATGAAGTTCCTTCCAAGTCAAAACCAAAGTATAGCAGGCTCTCTTTGTGTTGAGGGTGAAACAACATGCCAGCCGCATCTATTTCTTGCATGGCTGTTGGAAAGACATGCTGCAGATATCTGTGATGTCTGTCTTTAGCAGAGGAGGAGAGTATCCTGAGGCGCCTTGCTGTATGCTGTCTGTGCAGAGCTGGAAGGGGAAGAATCGTGGTAACATGCAGGGCAACCAGCTCTGCGCGTTAGCACATACATCTCATGAACCTGTTCTGGATTTCAACTATTGAAAATGAGGGATTGCTGATCAAATGACTTCTTCATGTACTGGAAAAAAAAATTAAAAAATAGGGATCTCAATTATTTTTAAGCAAGCAAAGAACTAATTGAAAAATCATTACCAAACAATAAATGTTTTGTATGTGAATGTATATACATCAAGGCAATGAAGCACTGGAAGCAGAGAATGGCATTTTTCTGACCTAACTAATATAAGAAGATAATCACAAGAAAATTTTAAAGAAAATGCGCTTTTTTTTTTTTTCCCCTCATATCTGTATTACTGCAAATTACTCTGCTGTGAAGGAAAATCAGTTGTTGTTATGGCTATTGAGTGCTTTTTAATAACATTCTTATACATGGCTTTTTGGTAGAAGTTACTCTAAATTCAAACATCTTTGTAAATATCTTATGTGAACTATCTCATAACTTAGATATGATTCAAGTTATGCTTGTAAAATCTCCACTTAAAATGAATTTCCATGTGACAGGTAATTGGCTGCAGGCCTGTTTTTTTGTTATTGATTTAACTTAATGCCAATGTACACAGGTGTGTTGGCGGGTTATTCAAGCTTCCAAGGCACCCACATTTGGCAGGACAATAAATTGTTGCATAATAAGATTATTTTCCCCCCTTCAGTCTTGAATCTTTTCAAAAGTTGTATTTCAAACCTTTGTAGGTATGTACGTGGGTGAGAGAAAAATACCCAACAATGTTACCATGAGGCATGTTTCAATTTATTGTTTGAGGCGCTCAAGGAAGCAGCAACATGTAGATAAGATATCTGCAAATATATATATGTTTGCCAGCTGAAGAGAAAAACCAAAACCTTTCTATAAATTAAGATGTTTCTTAGTTCTTTTTTTTTCATGGTATATAAAATTCTACATTGTTGGCAGATGAAATTGGTTATTTTAGAAAGAAATACAGCACTGACAATGTCAGCTGTTTGCTGTGCTTTAAATGCAGACAGCAGATGTGATTTGCCCTTGCACACAGAAATATCTGCATCGCAGACGTCCAACTGAGGCCTCATTTGAATACTTTGAGCAAAATCCTGGCTCTGTTTAAGTTGATGGGAATTTTGCCATTAACTTCAGTTAAGCTTTGGTTTACTTTTCTGGTAATGGAATATGTGGCAAGGTAGGTATCCTTGAGGAACACACAGGCTAATACGGAGAAAATGAAGAATGCCACAGCAGGTCACACGTAATGCAAATTCTCAGGAGAGCGGTCACCTTGGAGGAAAAGTAGGGGAAGCGTTACTATGGGAGTGCTTCATACAGAGAGGTGGGAGGAGATTTCATGAAAGGATGTGGAAGACTGTTCCAAGTGTAGCAGGTAGCATGATTGAACGTGTAAAATTGAGAGGAGGAGAAAACACTTCTCCTTTCACGAGCCTGAAGAAAAGAACGAAGAATGAAGCATTGTATCCAAACTTTGGAAGAGTCTGGACTCGGGGAAAAGCCTTATGATGGCTCTTCTTTCACCCAGTTGTTTCTCTTGGGCTTAGTTCAAAAGAAGGATTTGTATAGCCTTCCAGATTTGTCCACTAATCTGTGTTTCAGAGAAAAGCATAGTTAGATGTCCCTGCACAAGGAAAAGACCACAGCTGAGAAAGCCAGCTCAGGACAGGAGTGAAATGCTTCACCTGAATGATTCAGAGCAGCTGTGTTGCACTCCAATAGGCAATCCCTCTCCTGGGCCAAGGGCTATTTTTTTCATCCTGGCACTTTTTTTCCATAAGAAATAAAATACTGTCAGCACATTAATATAATGGCAAAGTCCCAACGATGGCTTTGGAAATACCGCGGTTTGTTAGTGTTTTTCCACAGTGATCTCAAGGATCCATCCACAGCCTGTGCTAGTTTAGTAGAAGTGTATCAGACACTACCAGTAAATAAATACTTGAGAACTCCAATATTTGCATTACTGCAGATCTATTATATTTTATAATGCTAAATCTTTCCCAGTAACTTCTTGAGTGGGAAAATTCTTGACATAAGCTGCATTTACTCCAAGGGAGCAGTTGCAGGCTATCATGTCACATTGTGCTCTGAGATACCTTATGTAAAAAGTCATTGACATAATAGACAAGAAGTTGTCTGGGTCTGTAGTGTAAAGCAGATGATAGAGTATCACTAAAAATCCTTATGAAATATTTATCAAAAGCTGGTTGCTCTGGATGCCCACCAGACACTATTTGAAAATTAAATAGCTGTTCGGGTTTGTTTGTTTGTTTGTTTGTTTGTTTGTTTTCTCCTTAGATATCTGAAGACTTTATTCCAAAGTATATGGTGATGGATTAAAACATACTAAATTGAAACCCTGTCAACATAGAGCTTTGTTTTAATTTAAAGGAGTACACAAACTGCTCAGAAATGCCCTCCCTTTTTCTTTGCAAATTTTTACAACTGAAAGATGTTGATCTGGAAAACAAGATGCTGTGTATATATACATGGGAAAGATGAGGATGGTGGAGGTTTGCATTCCTCCAAAGGGCTGCAGAACAAAATCAAAGCCAGGTCACTGTTTTCAAATGGTTTATTAATTGTGAAAAACAAGGCTGGGAAAAGCAGCATCACACATGGAAAATGCTCCCAGATGCTGTGATCACAGTGCAGAGGCAGGTACTGCCATGTGTGCTATTGCAGACAGTGGAAGCCCCTTCCCTTCCTCTATGCTTTAAAAACCAAAACAAAACTCATTTTCTTCAATGCACACAAGATAATGTTTGGCATCTGCTACTGAGCAGCATTCTTGCCGTGTTTCACTATCTATCAAATGGCACGCTCGTCTTCTGCCAAGAAAAATACTTGTTCCCAATACTAATCATGCTCCCTGACTACCCTCTAGTGTATATTCTTCCAGGACTGCTATCCATCCATGCAGCCATTTGAAAGATAATAAAATGATTATGATGAAATTTCTCACTTACTCTGCTGGCAAGAGCTGGGATGTGCTCCAGCGTCGATACACGCAGTTGCCAGGGAGAAGGGAGGGCCTTACATTGCTCTTTATTGACTGCCCTTTCTAAATGAAGAGTCATCATTGTGAGGGCTCCGTGGGGAGCCCCAGGCAGGGCTCTGGTTTTGGGGGAAAATTATCAAGGTAGAAACTGTTGGAGAAATGGCAAATAAAGAGATGAAAAATAGCATTTGGTAGATAGACCACAGAGTTTCTCGTGACTGTAAGCTTAAAAGGAAAACACAGTAAAATGCCTAATCATGCTTAAAAGGAAAACACAGTAAAATGCCTAATCATACTTAAAAGGCAGTAGCTGGGAACTCAGTGAGAAGGTTTTTCTTTTCTGTTGTGTGTTTGTTGAGATTGACTCACTGTGTCCACACAGACCCCAGCTCCTCAGAGAGGGGATGATAAAACTACAGGCTGCATCTCTGGTCACATCCTTTAAGCAGCTCCTAAGACTGAGATTGAGACTGTTCTCAGCCTCTGTAGTTCCTGGAAGTACTAGCAATTTGTTCCTCCACCTGAGAATTTGCCTTTGCCTTGGATTTCTCAAGAAGAAAAATGTTTGTTTTCTGATCAACATACTGACATCTCTACCTGGAAAGGAAATGTCACAATTTGGTCCTGCCTAGTCCAAGAACTAATTCCTTTCAGGAATCTCCAAACCTTTTGAGATTTGGGCCCTGAGGTTCCCAACAACATGTTCTCTGAGACACCTCTGCAAACGGTGCTGAGCAGTAATCAGAGAGTGGCTAGAAGCATCTCCACGTGTTGCTGTCATGTGCTTTGCAGGCCGCAGCTAAACCACCATCATTATGGCAAATTCTTCAGATGTTTGTACAGACGTGATAGTGGGATTCACGTCATTTATCTTTCAACATCTACAAAGTAGATATCTACAGCTGTGCTAATCACTCTAGGCTCCCTTTATAGTAAAGGAAAAGAAATAAGTGCTTTTAGGGTGCAATTTGCCTGACCTATTATAAACATATTCTTTCGGATGATATGAATCACATTCAAGGTTCCTATAGCCTGCCTAGGTCTTCACTGACTATACCAACAGCCTGGGATGAGTAGCTTAAACACACACTATATGCACGTTTATGTACCTCTGTTTAATTAGACGAGAACCACCTACTGCCTCTTACAGAGCTGGCTTTCAACATAGGTGACACACACAATATCTGCAAAAGTATGGCAGGCTGAAGCAAGCAGTGGAGCATTCTCTTTCCATGGGGTAGAAGAAGCATCTTTGTTCACGGGAGGAGCCCTTGCACAGGGATGTACAAGAACCAGTTGCAGCAGCCTCAACCTCTTGTTCCCATTCTTCTCCTTATCTATGGAGCAGGAGCAGCAGGTTTTTTACAACACATAGCTGCTGCCCATGATAGGAACAGGGCCTGACCTGCCCTCCCTGCATCCTTTTCCTTCTCCCTCATCACAGAATTGTAGAATCATTAAGGTTGGAAAGACCTCTAAGATCAACAACACAACACCACAATTCCCACTAAACCATGTCCCTAAGTGCTACATCTACATGTCTTTTAAATACCTCCAGGGGTGGTAACTCAACCACTTCCCTGGGCAGCTTGTTCCAATGCTTGATAACCCTTTCAGTAAAGAATTTTTTCCTAATGTCCAATCTAAACCTCCCTTGGTGCAACTTGAGGCCATTTCCTCTTGTCCTATCTCTTGTTACTTGGGAGGAGACCAACACCCACCTTGCTACACCCTCCTTTCATCTCCCTATGGGAGATGGAAATGTGAAAATAGGGGTCGTTGAGTAGGCAGCAGTGTGGCCTGTAGCAGAAGGAGTTAGCTGAGCCCAGAAGTAGTTTAGGGACGCAGTAGGGTGTCCTTACACTCAAGGACTGAAGGATGTGGAGGACGTGGGAATGTGCTGAAGAATCACATGGAGATCCCACCTATCCCTACTCCAGAGGCGTGAAACATCCCTATGACCCACTGCTTGTTCCCAGACCTTCTCTCCTTCTCAGAGGCTCTTAAAAACTCCCTCTCAGCCCCTACACTCACCTTCCCTTCTTCCCAAAACCCAGCTTCCACCTCTGAGCCTGCTCTCGCCACCGTCCAACTCACCTCAGGTGCTTAGTTGGTCCTTTCTGGCCTCCTTTCCCCAAAGCCCCTCTCCATTTCCTTCAAAGCATGCGGGTCCTGGAGTATCAGGTGGTCCATGGTGGCACACAGTTGTCTGGATTGCTTTTGGTTTTTATTTTCTGTATCCCATGCTTGTGCTTTATACTTTTTGATGTGTACTTTCCAAAGTATAAAACAGATTTTGAAAGTCTTGATGATTCTCTTTTAGGGGAACAGTTTATATTTATATACACAGTTAGATACCCTAATGAATGAGGAATAGCCCTTGAAACAAATGAAGGAATTCAAGGGAAAACTTTGAAATTTCCTCAGGAGCCCAAAATGATGCCTAGCAAAAGGTTTCCAATGAATTATTACTATTATTTTTAATTTAAACTGTACCATGAAGGTTCATAATGTTTAATGTAGTGGTATTAATGAAGTCATGAGGCTTTAAAGATATGAGTAGGGGAAGATATATATAGGAGGAAGACATAGATTTTATTAGCCTGATTGATGTATTAGGAAAGCAGACAAGCTTTAGGCACGAGGTTTTTAGGTAAACAGTAACAGAGAGACTGTGACTCCCAAACTAAGTTAATGGGGCTTGGAGTCACAGTAGACATTTCTAGGAGATGGCTAGATGGATGTTTGTCATAGGAAGTTTTTAAAAGGGACAGTAAATTGGTTTTGGTTCACCTCTAGGCTTTTAAAGCTGTGAAATGAATTAATTTTCCTGTATCTGGAAAATATTTTGCATTTTGAAAATATTCCTGTCTGAACTGCAATAAAAACAGAAAGTTTATGAGTCAATAATGAATAACTGCAATGTTTTGATTTGACAACTATGGCATATTTCAGTGCAGTTTCTATTACTGGTATTTTTCCTATGAATATACTAACTTACATTTAATAATCGAGCTGTTTTGAAGGCAAAAGAAAAGATCATGTTAATAAAATACAAAAGAAAAAAAATCTATTGTTAAAAAAAAACAGTTTTAAAATATTTTTTTTTTCTGAACAAAAGAATGTAATAAAGCAATTCATAATAATCTCTAATACCCATCCGCAGACCCAGTACAGACGTGTATCACACACATGACACATGGCCACCTCATTCAGCCACTCACTCTCGTTAATACTCAACTCCAAATTTTTAATAACGGGACAGTCCCCATGTCAGAGCTGCTGCTTCAAATCCCCCAT
Organism: Antrostomus carolinensis; assembly: GCF_000700745.2. Lineage (NCBI taxonomy): Eukaryota > Metazoa > Chordata > Aves > Caprimulgiformes > Caprimulgidae > Antrostomus > Antrostomus carolinensis. The sequence goes on from NW_010321283.1 coordinate 43,936, forward strand.
CCTCTCCTGACCGTGTCCCCTTGCAGTGCCTTCTCCTGTGCAGTTGGAGTTTCTCCAGGTTTTTGGTACTGCAGAAGCAACTCCAGTGAACTGGGAAACCTGGCCCTTTCCCCCTCTATCATTATGCATATCTGTTTTTCTAAAGCCGAAATATTTGTTGCAAATTCTTAGCCCATTGGGAAACAATGCCTGTGATTATTAGACTATAGACATGTTAAAAGAATAAATAGTATTTTAAGTTAGGCTTGAAAATAAACATGCCTCCATTTGCGCATATTGCTCATCACCACAACTGGTGATGAAGAAAAGTAGTCCATCCTGACACCCCTTGAATTGGGCTGTTCTATCACAAGACCCTGAAGCGTTATACACACATAAAAAGAAAACTAATTGATTAGAGGTCTTTTGAGTAAATGTATGTCTGATCCTGAATTCTCAATTCATCACACATTCCAAAAAAGAAATTTTCCAAAGGTTTTAAATGCATGGCATGTGTCTGACCTTTTCTTATCCCCTTCTCCTCCCCTCACACAAATCACTTTGCTACAAGCTCTTCCATCTGCCGGAGGCAGTCACTGCTCAAACAGGAATATTCCATGAGAAAGGAGATGCTGGGACCTCACAGTGCCTCTTCACCCTCTATCTCAGAGACTTTGGGCATCAAGTCCTGATCCTGCCTGAGTGGACTTGTAGATCTTATGAATGCTGCCTGGTGGCTTTGCTGGGAGAAGAGATCAACCAACACTAAGAATTTTAGGGACTTTTCCGTCAGTAAGAGAAGAAAATAGGAAGATGAAGAGGAAGAAAAACAAAATAAGAAATAAGAAAATAAATTTTTAGAGAGGTTAAAATTTGAGCTGTATTTTCTGATCCAGAATTAGAGCTGCACTCTCTTATCCAGATGTAGTTGGGTATGTTATTAAGAAAAGGGAGGGTATAGTTTAAAAAAATATTGCCAATAATCACAATAGTTATTTCAAAAATGGTCCAAAAAAGTCGTGAATTAGATAAAATAGATACATTCAACATCCTAAAAAAGAACAATATTGAAACCATTCATAACCAAACGCTGTCCCTGCCACATTTTCCTAGACCCTATCACTAGTTTATAATATATTTTCCGGACGAATCTGGGAAAAATACATTTTGAAGGACCTGTTAAAAGGAAAGTGTTCTGTAACTTTGGCTGTTGATATAGTAATAAAATATATATTTATACACGGTTTTATATATACAGAATGAACCTCGCAGCCTACAGTGTCTTACTGGAGCTCAGATGAAGTGCATGACATATTATATTTGTGGAAATGGGATCTATAACCTAATGTATTCTTGCATCAAAGAATAATGTCTCATAAATAAATCATTACAACCTGTCACATCTATGGTTTCACACCATAGTGTATAAAATTATGTATTTTGAGATATGGAAGAAGGTGATTATCTAATGTTTCAACAAAAAAAATTTATCCTGTGCTAATGCATGTGCTGTCTTGGAGGTGTTATTGCCTTACCACTGTTCATTGTAGACTAATCCATAATATCAAATGAATGACAGCATTTCTGTTTTCAAAAACTGGTGCAATTGGTGTGCAGCTTTTCTCTTTCAGTAATTAAGAAATCAAATAAGCCTGAGTGAAACTATTTAAGAGGTTCTAGATATAATTAGAACACCTCATTCTCTCATAACTAATTCCTAATTAAAGTAATTTGTCTTTTTGCCCTTCTTTTCAAGGGTGAAGAGCAAGTGGTGATGAATGCTCAAAATCAGGAAAAGTGAAAATTGCAGTGTGTTGATTTGCGGTGATTGAGCACGTTCCAGTTTTTAACAGCCATCTTCAATTGAAATGGTAAATGAATCTCCAGCCCCTGTTTACACTGCATATGTTTTGTCTGGAGCTTGACGAACGCTAGAATTTGTCATATAAAATAGCTACCACCCTCCAGAAAGTCTGAATATATAAAAGCTGCTTTTTTAAAGAAGAGCACATTTAAAGGAGGGGGGGGGGGGGAAGAAGAGATAGAGAATGCACAGGAGATACAAAGTCTGAAATTTGTTGCACAGGGTGAAAACTGTCCTTTTAAAATTTTATTTGCAGCTGTGCCCAGATGATGATGGATTTATCATATGAACCAGGGATTAGTAAACAATGTGTACCCTATAAAGAGCAAAACAAGTCCTTGCTCATCACTGCACGTAATTGCAGTGGTTATATCAAAGCCATATAAAATTTAATCATCAACCACAAGTGAGACTTTACTTTACATGTGTGCTTGCTTCCCTGTTTTTCCACCTGTTTAAATGAAAGATTCTTGGAATATCACAATATGTAAATATTGTTTATGATGCAAAAATATGCTCTTTCATCTCCTCCCTGCTTTGATGTCGTGATATATAAAGCTTTTAGTGCCACCACCTACCTGACACACAAAGGTCTTATCTGATTCATAAACATGTGTGCCCAGTGCAAACAGGCTGTATCCAATAGACGATTTTTCTTTTCCTTGTAAGGTTTTTTTCACAGACAGAAAGAGAAAGAAAGTGTAAATGACAGAATCACTCAGGTGAAAAGAATGTTTTAAGCATCAGGTAAAGATAAGCCTATTATGATAGAAAAAAAAGATGTAGGTCAAAACTGATCCTAAGAGGTTAGTTATATATATAGGCATCTCATAAAATGTGTTTTAAAAGCTGAAACTTTTTTTTAAGAGTGTGGATCCAAGTGGGAAATAAGCAGCAAGATCAGGTGACCTCTTAAGAAGTACAAATATCCCCAATTATCAAGAGAAGAAAGAGAAATGCGGGAAGTAAGGTCAAAGCTGGAAACAGGACAGATGAAGCTAGGAAGGGAATAAGGTAAAGGCATTATTTAAAATCTGTGGTTCATTGGTAGCAATTTTAAAGGAAAAGGTGCTCTTTATGATATAAAGTACAGTTCAATGTATGATATAAATAGCTATTTTACATTAATCCATCTCTGACAAAACACTGAGTTAGAGCCTCAGTCTGAGAGAGTTTGAATTCTGCAGAGATGTTGTCTTCAGCTGAAAATGTGACACACACTTTGGGAGAGGAGTGTCTGCTCTCCAGCAAAGGTCCTCAGGAATTTTTTAAGGCAAATTCAGTTTCCAGATCCTCAGGGACCCCAGAGACTGTCCTTGATGTGCATGTGGAACCATCAGGGCTCATGGTTTGTGCACTGGTGGCTGTGGCAGACACGGAGAGCTCAGGCTGTCCACAACTCCCCAAGAGCAGAATTTGGCCTTTTAATGTCAGATGAGCTGCCACTGCTGCAAGGACTTCAAGGTACAATGCTGCTTCTTTTTCTTTTCTTTTTTTTTTTTTTCTCCCCATTTTTTTAAAGTTTCCCAGAGCACCCTGGGAGATCCTTTAGTATTCTTTATTTCCATTTAAGCCCTGGGTTGCTTTGAACAGCAGAGGTAATTGTACGGGTGAACTTCAGAGATTTGAAGGGATCAAACTTGAAAGCCTTTGACTGAAAGTGCAAGCTCCAACTGGAATCCTGTCAGGTCCTGCTAGACGGGACGTGGAGGGATGCTGCAGCAGAAGGAATCCCTGCATCAGGGACAACCTGAAAGTACGGCTCCCTAGCACAGCCTCCAAGGCCAGTAAGAGCATAACACTGCATTTTCAGCCTCACAGTAGCACTAGAAATTGTTCTAGTCTATAAATTGATGCATGTGATTATGTGACTTGACTAAGGGCATCTATGGGAGCCTGTGGCAGAGGATGAAGAAGCCATCCCTGAGTCTCTGTCCCAGCATGCTTTGATAGGATTTCTCTGAGAATCCGAGGAGAGCATCCAAAGGGATATGAGCTGCAGATCCATATCTTTTTTGACAGCTATGTGTTCCTTGGGGTAGAAAATCATAGGGGATTCAATTAAAAAAAAAAAAAAAAAAGAAGGGACCAATATATATTTAATAGAATTCTGTAGACAATTTCAGAAACCAATAGATTTTAAGGAAGTAGAATTTAAGAACGGAGATTGTTACAACACACAAGTCTTGTAACAGGGTTATACATTTTTCAAATTTTACATGACAGTCAAAACACTCCAGATGTGTTCCCTTCCACTGCCAGGTTTCCTAGATCTTCCTTTCAAGCACAAGTGAAGCTCCTTGTGTTTGAAGGCAGGGCTGGGTATGTCCTGTTTCCATTTACCACACCCTTCTCATGCCATGTCTGACTACCATTACTGCTACCATCCAGGAATACAGGAAACATGAAGAAACATTAGAGCTGGTTGGATTTTCCTGATTTTGAATACATTTTTGTCACTGTTCATTTGGAAAAGAAGCAGGAAAAAAAAGTAATGAGATAATTGTTTTTCCCCAATGGATTTCAAACAACTACAGCTCTAAAAAGAAATGAAAAATATATTTATTTTCTCTTCAATTAAAATATTTGTCTTGGCCAAGGAAATCTATCTCAGTAATCACATACTATGTCAACACCATCTGTCTTCTTGTGACAATAGATATCACAATAGATAGTCAAAGTTTATTTCCAATAGTAAAAAGTCTGAGTGAAGGCTTTTTCATTGTATTTTATTCTGTTTTGTCCTATCATAAGGCTTCTTGTTTACAGAATGATGTTTCACTTCAGGATTCTCAGTTAATGTTCTCTCTCTTCACACTGGAGATGCTTTCACTTCTGAATTATGGTTTACGAATGCCCGGTAACCTCTCTGCTGAGAACACAACACGATGTAGATGCTGGTGATCTTTGTGGTTGGCATTTTTTTGCTTTTTAACTGGTGCTCAATTTGCTGAACCTCACCATGGTTCTTGGTGCTGTTGATCTTTCAGCTTATGTCTAAGAGATGGAGTTGTGAATGCAAATACCCCTAATAGATCAGACCAAATCCATGCCAGTTCTTCCACCTCCAGCTCTAATGCCTGGCCAGATCCTTCGGTCCTTTCTCCCTTAATATTCAACAAACAGTATATGGATTTGGGGAAACCAGCTAAGGACCAATGCTCCTCACTAACAATTGTTGCCATCTACCTCTCTTCCAACTTATCCATTTCAGTCATGTGTGTGATGAAGGGGTGCAAATCCTTGGTTAGCACACTTGAACTATAGTAGGAAACATCAAAGGAAACTCTTCTCTTGCCATTCTGAGTGCTGGTGAGGTAGATGGAGCTGCAGCCTTGGAAACAAAAAATTCAGCGACTGCCATCTCCCACCTTTCTCAGTGTCAACCTCTTGGTGGCCAAGCAGCTGGTTCCAGTTGAGTCTATGTGAGGCTGGTAGGAAAAGGGAAAGTAGTCGAAGTACCTTTTTATGCTCTGTAAGTGGGGTACCTAATTTCCAGCTAGGAGATAAAGTGCAAGCATCCAGCCCATGGTTCATTTTTCAGGGGTATAGGCTGGCTGGATTGACATGATAATGTTCGTAACGTCCTCTTACTTACTATTTACCTTGGGATCTCTTTGCTCCCCGTTGTCTGCATCTGGATCTTGTGTAGGCACTGTGCCACATCTTGCTTCATGGTGTGGGTTATGGACAGTTCCTACCTGAGCACCTCCTGTGCCAGAGAAGGCAAACTCTGCAGTCTGAGAAATGAGACCTATTCAGACTGCTCACTTTCCTGATATAACTAACCATGTAATTATGGAATCAAGACTCTTTACAAAGTACATATTATTATTAATGATAATTTGTACTACAGCAGTGCCTAGAGGAAGGGATGTCTTGTATAAGGTACATAGAAAAATATACTTATCTGAAGTTCAGGTTCAGATTCAGCTACAACTTGGCTCAGCCAGACATGGAAAGACTAGGAGAAAAGAGCAGAAAGCACCAGCCCAATGGTGTGAAGTCACGCTTTGAAAAGAGAAAGGAATTGCTCAGGATCACGGAAGCTTATCTAGAGTAGAACCAGGAGTTGTACGTACATCTCCTGAATTGCACTGTGGTGTACTAACCACTTTATTCCCTGTCCTCCCCTGCTTTCATTTTGCTGTGTAAAATAATGCTCCATTGCTGACCACACAGACAGCACACAGACCTGTAACGTTCTGGAGAAATTCTGCCACTCAGAAAAATGTTCAAACATCTAAAGAACAGTAAAAACAAAGCCCTTATGCCCTTTTATCCTGCCAAGATTAAAATGCTACCTTCTTTTCTATATTTTTGAAATTTTGGTGACATTAGCTAATGTCACTGCTAATGTCAATGTGCCTTGGTGCCAACTGCAGAGCCAGGACTGGTGTTGCAACGAAACTAATGATGTGCTGCAGTCTCAAAGGGATCAGTGCTGTCAGGCACTTGTGAAGGACAAGGAATAATTTGTACTTTGCATTTGAGCCTTTCATTCGCTTGCAAAAGGCTGCCTAGCTGCAATGAGATGCACACCATGTGCTCAACACTTCTTTCAAATTCCAAACATACTTCACTAACTCCACTTATTATGAAAAATCATGATTTTTATCACTCAAGAGCACTATAACAAATCAACAGAGAAGAATGTAAGAAAGTTGTACTGCTGACATCCTGGGCCTGTTGTTCGTAGGAAATTAAACCAAAACTATTCTAAGTAGAGCAGAGATGCTTAACAGTCCTTGTATGCTCATAAAGAAAATATCTTTTTTTTCGTCATTTAGATCAAAAGGGCAGGTCAATTTTGATTGATTTTTGAGATACAACACTAATCTCTGCCTTTTCATTTAATTGTTGTGACCATTGGGTGCTACATTACTAGTGGAAAATGGTAGCAATTTTACTCTATTAAATCTTTATCTTGACTGTCTCTAGTGTTAGTTTCATTGCTAGGGCAGCGATGGCTCTTTGGAAAGTTATGCCCTGTGAGATCACTTTGGTTCCTTTTAATGCTTTTTATTCATTTTGTGAGGTATTTAGAAAGCCTTACCAGGTAGGCTACACTAACAAAACATGTTTTTATTTTAAAAGTATTTGGAATAAGAGAGATTAGTTGGTGACTGAGTGTTCTTAGAGAATGAATTTCTCTCCAGAACTCTTCACATATATTTTACTGCATTTAACCTGCAAGTCTTTCAACTTCATGGTGGCACAGGAGCTGCCCAGGGTGTGTTATTGCAGTGGTGATGGGGATGCGCCGGATAACGCCACAGGTGCACGTGCTGCTTGTGGCAGCCACTCCTCCGGAGCTGCAGCACTCCAGCCAGAAATGCTGCTTTTACTGAGATCAATAAATAATGTCAGCCTCCTAGATGCAGTTTTTCAAAAGGGTGAAATCATGATTTGTGTTCTGGATATTTATCTTGCTGTTCCTGATGCTTTCCCAAAACCTCTCCTTGAAGGGGAGTAGAAGGTGGCAAATGATTTTTGCCATAATTAGAACTAATTGACTGCTAAAGGGGTTTTGAACTTGTGTCAGGTCTAATCCTGCACTGCTCAGAATTAGTGGGACAGAGCCTGACCTCAACAACACCAATATAAATCAGAATAACTGTTCTGGTTTTGAGAGCTGGCTCTGACCCGTGTGATGGGTGTGCCGCAGGCTGAGCTGGAAACACAGTTAAGCCACAGTGAGAGGGTGCTGCAAGGAGTTAAACACCTACAGCTCCCAATGATTGCAGTAGAGTGTGAGTGCTCAGCACCTTCCAGGATCAGGCCCTGAGGGCAGGCTGGTGATTTCCTATCCTGAACCCTGGGACTGGAGAAGTAAAGCTAAGTGACAGAGACGGGAAGAAGATGCTGATGTCCAGGGTGTTTCCTTGGCCCCTGTGCACGGACCTGCATCCTGGAGGTGCTGAAGGCTCCTGGCTCCATTCCTCCAGCCAGCAGTACCCAGCGCTTCTTCACAAGTGGAATGGTCGCCTCTTTGTGCCCCTCTGTGACTGAACAGCCGATGTGAGCTTTGAACACACCTTCTACGCTCTGCAAAGTGGCAATGTGGCCTCTGTTGTCCCCCCGACTGGGCTGAAAGCTCTGAAGTTTGCAGAGAAACATGCTGCGTCAGGCACAACCAGGCTGGCCCCACATAAAGTCAATACTTGTATGAAAACAAATAAAATCTTAGAGTACGAGGCAGAGGCTAAAGAATGCCTTCACCTCTTTCCTCCAAGCAACTATTTTGCTAACTTGAAAGACTGCACGGGTGATCCTACTCCATTCTTTCTCTACAGGTCAAATACTTGTCATAGGAGACACCCTAGTTAATATTAAACTAAAAATTAATAGATTAGATAACTATTATGTGCTTTTAGTGCCAATTAATTTAATAGCTGTATTTTTTTTAACAAGGTAGGTGAATATAGAAGCAGAGTTTACTGTGCCTCTGTGAGCTCTCAGATAGGTCTTTTGTGTTACAATTACCACCAATTGATTGGGCTGACACATGTAATCCCCTTTGGATCGCCCAGCGATATGATGTCAGTAAGAAGTCCTTCAAACAGGGCTATTAAAAAGCACATTAAACATGTCCTTATTGGAAGCTTTATGCTAGCTTATGCTAGAATAACAGTGATACAGTGGTATTTGTTTGAAAATGAAAGGATTATATGGTCTTTGTAAAATGAGGAATTTAGTATTGGGGAGGGGCAGTGGGATGGTGATTTATTTTTTGTTTATGTTCCTTTGAATCCTTTGATATGTCAACTTCTGTCACTAACCATTAGGCCACTTGTAATTTCTTGTATCAACGAAGATGAAATGCATACTGCCTCAAATAATTTACATCAAAAATTGAAGAGCATAGATGGCAGTGCTTATTGTGAGATTATAAAGAGAATGGAATTGGGGTCTTCAGAAACCCATAGGTAGTTTATTGTTAAAGAGCACGCATGAATCATTCTAGCCTTTAATTGTCACGTGGATGTGCTTTGCTTTCAGTTTGTGCTGGAAACAAATTGCAAAAAAAAAAAGAATGATACCACGGAAGAGAGGTTTCACCATGACCCTTTGTACTTAGTAATATTGCTTCAAGAGTGTCATGCCTTCTCTTGGGTCAGATTCTGGTGTGGAAGTGAAAGGGATGCTTTAAAACCTGCATTGCTTTTCATGAAGAAGAAAAGCACAAAGAGTAGTAGCTTACATGTATATATACCTTACAAATATAGGATGAGAGTCGGTAGGATTTGTGGTATTTACAAAACTGCGCAATAAAGGGCACCAGAGAATCGTAGAGCATGATTTAACACTGTCAACTCTGAGATGAAATTAAGCCATTCTGGAGATTTCTTTGTAATGCACCATCATCCTCATCATTCCTCTTTGCTCTGCTTTCTTTTATTTTATAATACCAAGGTAACACTCCGAAATGGTTAACTGGCTGCTGTGCATGTGCTGGATAGACGTGCTTTGTTAACTCATGCTGCCTCTCAGAAAGGAAGAAATTTCACTGTTAGCCTGAATCTAGTTGTAGAATACATTCTTCAGAAAATCAAAGCTAACAAAAAATAGATATAAATTATTTGCAGGGTCTGGTTTTCCTTCTGCTTTAAAATCATGTAATCAAAGGACATATTTCTCAGAATTACTCATCTTGAGTACTTCAGCGTAGTCATCACAGTACTCCTTTTTGACTACTTCACAATTTCTCATAATGCAAGAATTAGGGGACATGCAGTGAAACTATGAAGCAGTAAGCTTAAGATATAAAAAAGAAGGTGTTCTTTGTTTTGGTGGTTTTGGTTTTTGTTTGTTTTGGGGTTTTTTTGCAGCATGCATGATTAATTTTTGGTACACCTTGACACAGAAATTTGTGGAAGCCAAAAGTATAAATTATAAGCAAATTTAATAAATTACCTAAGGGCAGATTCTCTTGCGACTGTTAAACATGATGGTCTTTGTATGATCACAATTTCAAGGAGACCATAACCCAGAATGACTAGAAGGAGTCATTATGCTGGAGAAGAACTCTGTATTTGATCTATCCGTAT